>NC_048595.1:77672096-77867096 GCF_003668045.3 Cricetulus griseus
ACACACACGTGTGTGTGTGTGTGTGTGTGTGTGTGTGTGTGTGTGTGTGTGTGTGTGTGTGAAGAAGTTTAGGTTTAGAATTATAGACTAAATTTCCTCCAACTTAGACTGCTGAAAATGGCAGGGTAATGATGACAAGCCAACTCTTTCTGGATCTAAGCAACAACAATGGAAGCTGTGGTAACAAAAAACATCCACAGATGACTTCCTGCATGGAAGATAGAATTTGATAAAGCCGTTGTGTAGTTTAATTTGAAAATTTCCATAATTTTTCACAAGGAAGTTTTAAAATCCCCAATATTCAAGCAAAGAAGTACTTCAGGATAGTAGTGTATATTTAGAAAGATACAAACTGAGGCTTTATGCTCAGATCCATCTTCCTCCCTTGATTCTTTGGGATGTGACAACTTCTGCCTCTGCAGGTATCAGGCATGCACAGGTACATATGCAGCTGCATAGACTGCATACTAATACACATGAAGTTAAACAAATTTTTAAAATTTTAGTAAAAATACTATCTAGAGTATGACATTTTTATCACAATGGAGCATTTGAAATTTGAATAAATGAATTAACTTCCTCCACAGTCTTTGCATTGAGATTATGTGGTCCATAATCTCAATGTTGATCTCCTCTACTTTTCCCTCCTCTACAACTGTTAACATGCATTGCATGGTCATAATGGTGTAATTATTCCATACCTTTCCTCACTCAGAACACACACCAGATACAAATTTCCTCATTTGATCTATGATGAGTTCCCTGAGATTGTAGTAGAAATCAAATGGAAAATTATTTTATTATTATCTTTATTATTAATAGTTTGAGATAGTAACTAAATATATATTTTCTGCTTTTAAATAAGGTAATGTTTCCTTTTATCATATGTTCACTATTAATTAAAGAAAATTTGAGGATTCTCATTTACCTATGAGTTACATTTTTGTAGAAGGCAATATTATATTTATTCTTTCAAAATATATATTAATGTGAGATATAATAATCCCCACTATGGAGAAGATTCACACATTGGTGGAAGCTGGATTATATAATGATAATAGCTTACATTTGCAAAGGTCTTTTGCATACATTAGTTCTCAGAGTCTCAGTTTCACTGGTAAAAGAGACCGAACAGTGGACAATATCATCCCTTTTTCTGCTGATGAGAAAATCAGCCATTTGGAAATATAATGATTTTCCCAAGATTACAAAGCCAATAAGAGGTTGAACCAAAACCTACAGTAAAGCCTCTTCTAAGCCAGTTGTCTGATTTGATGAGGACAGTGAAAAGAGACGAACCTTTGTATGTAATAGATCTAGGATCAGCTTTTCTGTCTTCAGCTGGATACCTCTGTGCCCAAGAGAAAAATCACTTCATCTCCTGAGCTTCTGTGCACTTATCTGTAAAACCTGAAAAAGAATACTTACCTCATTGTTTCCTGTATTCAATGAGATATCGCATATCAAATTGGCACATAGGAAGTTCTTAGCACACATTCATTCTGTTGAAATGGAATTAATCTGAGATTGTTAGTGTTTTGAAATTTTTTTGATTTCATTTCTAAGAGAAAATGAGCTTCATTCGCCCTAGCTGCTTCAGGAGAAAGTGGTATTGCCTTGATTAACATCATAGTCTTCATTCTCTTGCTGACTGTGATGAATGAGATGAGCTTAGTACATGGTACTTTTAAGAACAAATATGAAAGTTGTGACCATTTTTCTTATATTCGTTAGCATATTCTTTTCCAACTAGACATGCAAAGACTACAGTGGATCCAATGAGATCTGGAATAAGGTCTTTGGCCCAGATTCCTAGGGAGCCTATGATCAACTAAAAGGACAAATACGTCTGCCATTCAAATCCTGTACCAATGAATAAGAGACCAGAAACACATGGTGTGACAATTCATCAGCCTCTGTTGCTGCAGGTACCAGAGATCAAGTATCAAGAAGCTTTATAACAGGTGATGTCTCTTTGACTTTCTTTCTGGCAGCTCTCTTTCTTTCTGTCACAGGCCTCTTATTCCAAAAGCAATATTTAGACCTCAAAACTGGAGCCCAAGATAAATAAGTCCCTATATCAGGAAGCTTCAGAGACAGCTAAATCTGTTTGCCCAAGGGCATTTCCCAAGTGGGACAAGCTTTCAAATTCCTTACCTGTTTGCAGCTGGCACCAGCCTTGTTGATTTTTCCATCTCCTTATAAGCATAATGGGATCTCAGAAACAAGGATGGATTTGCTAATTTCTATCTTCTCACTTTATCTTTTAGTCATTATTCACCAGCTGTTGGTGCTATTTTTAAGAAAATTTTAGTTATTGATTGGGAATGTCCTGTATTTATATTTCTTATTGGTTGATGAAGAAAACACTATTTGGCCAATAGAAGCAAGAAGATAGGCTGGACTAGGAGATGAGGAGAATTGTGGGAAAGGTAGGCAGAGAGAGATCAGAAAGGGCCATCATGTAGCCAAGGAAGGAATAAGAGGTTGAGACTCTTCTCTGGTAAGATAAGACCACGTGGAAATACATAGATTAATAGAAATGAGTTAATAATTAAGACAGACATAGCCAATAAGAAGCCCTAGCCATAGGCCAACAGTATTATAATTAAAGAAGTGTCCATGTGTTTATTTGGGTTTGAGAAGGGCAGTGGTATCTGGCAGAGCAAAGATAATACAGCAACAAGTTTTTGATGTTATTTATATGTTGTCAATGAAAGTTGGAGTCAAGAGAACACACACACAATCAGAGAAAAAGAAACAAAGAGAGAGATTAGACCATCAGAAAGAGACTGGAACATCCAACTATACAATGTTATAGTGTAGTTTATTTTCTCTATAGTATTTTATGATATGGACTCCAGTAAAGATCAGGATAGATATTATTCATCCATTTGCAGGTTAAGAAATATAATCAATTTTTTTCAATAGACTTTTTAAAAACACATTTCTAGTACATATGTGCATGTGCACATGAGATTAAATAATCTTTGACTTTGAAGACGTCACTGATTCTACAAACATCCTGCAAAATAATTGTGTAGAATTGGTGAAACAAAAGGCAGGAAAGTGATGTGTAATGGCCTGGAAGTTTTAAGTATCCCACAATGTATAACTGCATTGAAGAATATTTTCTTTATAAGTCCATCATAGAAAAGTATATTATGAACAAAGAACTGTGCAGAAAATTGCCAAAACTTGTAGAACTACAAAGGAAGGCCCCTTTTTCTACAATAGTTAGAGAAATGTTAGTAACAAACTTTATAAATACCTTCCTGAGTTATTTATAAATAGGAAAATACTTTCCTTGGAGGATATGGGAGTCAAGTTTAGTGCTTCAGATATCAAGGAAAACTCTTATTTCTGTTTGTTATTAATCATGTGTGATCTGGAGATGTTAATTTTATTTATGACCATTAGGTTTCTGAAGTGGATATTGATGGCAATCTGTTAATGCAATATATGTAATCCACAAATGAAAGACAAAAAGAAATACTAAGATTGATGTTTTTGGTAGGCTTTCTTTGGACACCATCTCCCAAATAATGACAAGGGGACTGCTTATTAATAATGAAAGCTTGGCCTTAGTTTAGGCATATTCCCAACTATCTATTATTACATAAATTAACCAATTTCCATCAATCTATGTCTTGCTATGTTGCTCTTTAACACTCTTCAGTACAATATGTCCTGCTTCCTCCATATCTAGCTTGTGGATCTCCTGCTTCTCAGAATCTTTTCCCTGAGTTCCTATTTCTCCAAAGAAGATACATCTATCCTCTCTTCAGTAATTATTGAATATTCAGGTCTTTATTAAACCAATCAGAAGGTTCTTTGGCAAGGACACATCTTCATACTGTACAAAAAGGATGTCCCACAACATTTCCCCCATTTTGTCTAAATAAAAAGAAAGGTTTTTAGCTGTACCACAGTAAAAATATATACAACAATAATAATTATCAAATAAAAATTAAATTCCCTTCAAGTATGTTATTGAAGAGATGTGGATAGAGTGGACAGCTTTGTCTTGTTCATGGTTAACTGGATGCTGGCATGTAGAAGACTGCAGATAGATCTATGTCTATCGCCATGCACAAAACTTAAATCCAAATGGATCAAAGATCTCAACTTAAATCCAGACACACTGAACCTCTTAGAAAAGGAAGTACCTTTGAATGAATTGGTACAGGAGACCACTTCATGAACATTGCACTTGTAGCACAGACACTGAGATCAACAATTAATAAGTGGGACCTCCTGAAACTTAGAAGCTTCTGTAAGGCAAAGGACACAGTCAACAACACAAAACGGCAGCCCAAAGATTGGGAAAAGATATTCGCCAACCCAATACCCGAGAGAAGGCTGATATCCAAAATTTACGAAGAACTCAAGAAACTAATTTCCAAAGCACCAAATAATCCAATTAAAAAGTACAGAAATAAAAAGGCAATTCTCAACAGAGGAATCAAAAACAGGCTGAAAGACACAGAAGAAAGTGTTCAACATCCTTAGCAATCAGGGAAGTACAAATCAAAACAACTCTGAGATATCATCTTACTCCAGTCAGAATCGTTAAAATCAAAAACACCAATGACAACTTATGCTGGAGAGGATGCAGAGAAAAGGGAAGACTCCTCCACTGCTGGTGGGAGTGCAAACTTGTATAGCCCCTTTAGAAATCAGTATAACAATTCCTAAGGAAAATGGGAATCAGCCTACCACAAGATCCAGCAATTCCACTCTTAAGCATATACCCAAGGGAAGCACATCCATACAAGGACATCAGTTTATCTATGTTCATAGCAGCATTATTTGTAATAGCCAGAACCTGGAAGCAACCTAGAGGACTTTCAACTGAAGAATGGATAGAGAAAATATGGTCCATTTACATTATGGAGTACTACTCAGCAGAAAAGAACAATGGAATATTGAAATTTGCAGGCAAATGGATGGAACTAGAAGAAACCATTATGAGAGAGATAACTCAATTACACAAAGACAAACATGGTATGCACTCACTCATATATGGATTTGACACATAGAGCAAAGGATTACCAGTCTGTAATCCACAACACCAGAGAAGCTAGGCAACAAGGAGGACTCAAAAAGAGACATACATGGTCCCCTGGTGAAGTGGAAAGGGACAAGATCACTTGAAGAAATTGAGAGCATTATGGGGCAGGGAGAGGGAGCTAGGAGAATGAGAATTGGAGAAGAGGAGGGGTGAAGAGGACATAAGGGAGAAAGTAAGTGGTCTAGGGCGAAGAATAAAGGAGAGAAAAATAAGAGATATTATCAAAGAGGAAGCCAGTATAGGTTTAAAGAAAAGTTAGGCACTAGGGAAATGTTCAGAATTCTACAAGGATGACACCAACTAACCATCTAAGCAACACTAGAGAGGATACCTTAAATGTCCTCCCTTGTTATGGAGATTGATGACTACATTATATAGCATCCAAGAGCCTTCATCCAGCAGCTGATAGAAGTAGAAGCAGATACCCATAGCTAAAAACTGAACTGAATTGGAATCCAGTTGCAGGGAAGGAGAAATGATGAGCAAAGTGGTCAAGAACACACTGGTGAAACCCACAAAAACAGCTGACCTGAAAAAGAGGGAGCTCTTGGCCCCCAGAATTATCACTGGGAAAAAAGCATGGAACTGATGCAGACCCCATAAATGTGGGGCCTCTTATTGTAGATTAGTACTTATCCCTAGTATAGGAATGGACTAGAACTTCATGTTACATCTCTAAATGTGCACATATGGGTGAGAGTCAATTTCTAGGGACTTATTTTATTATGTTCTACTTTATTTTGGAAATGGAGCCTGTCACTGAATCAGGAGCTCAATGATTGGGCTAAGATGGATATCTGACTAGGCCAGGAATATAAAAGTATCTCATTTTCTCCCTTTTCATTTTTGAGATTACAGATAGGTATATTGTACCTATTTTTTATTTGTTTGATTGGTTGTTATGTTTTTAAATTGCTGGTGATTTGAACACAGGTCCTCATGTGTTAATGACAAATTCTGAACTGATGAATTACGTCTCTAACCCTACAATCCTTGTTCTTTGGTGCTTTCTTAGGAATTTTATTGGTGTGAAGAGACACCCTGACCATGACCACTGCAACTCTTATAAATGAAACATTTAATTTGAGTGACTTGTTCAGTCCATTATCATCACAGCAAGGAGCATGACAGCAGGCAAGCAGACATGGTACTGGAGGAATAAGGTAGAGTCCTACATCTTGCAGGCAACAGGAAGTTGATTGACTCTCACACTGAGCAAAAGAGACCTCAAAGTCCATACTCATGTTGACATACTACTTCCAACAATGCCATACCTCCTAATAGTACCACACCTATTGGGGGCTGTTTTCTTTCAAGCCAAAATGGGTGCTTATGAATAAATTTTACTTCCTAAAATTTTATATCTTTTCTTTCCTCAATTTTGTTTCCTTTCTAGCTATCATGCAAGTCTCCTGTTTGGAAATCAGGAATAAGCAGTGTCAAACTAATTTCTAAGGATAATCCCCACTCAGAAGCATCAAGTATGGGAATCATCTATCTCAACAACTTATAAATATAGATATGAACATTCAGAAATTCTTCTTTAATCTGGACTGAATGCAAAGTTGAAAAATACTGAAGTCAAGAATTTTGAAAATGTTATTTATTCAGTTTTTGTTATTTTTAAGTTGATTTGTTTTTTATTTGCACTTGGGGTATGATTGCTGAACCAAAGTCCACAAGAAAAGCCATTAGTGTTTCAAATGCTTGTTTTAGAAAGTGTAGTTGGCTCAACCCAATCAGTCTCAAATTCTACTTCAACTATTAAAGAAAAAATTGGGTGATAGCCATGTCTTCCATTTATTCATATAGCAAGTGCTGGAAAACAAGTTTTAGGGTTTAAAATGTTTGCACAGTCATTAACTTATCACAGTTTATCCATATAATAACCTTATTAGCTGCTGAACATATTTTTTTTTTTACATTACCAGTGAGGAACTAAATTTGTTTCCATAAATAATCTATTGGGAATTATTAATCATGCTAAGTAACTCCAGGCAGGGGCCTCTCACTGAATGAAATCAAGGGTGAGTAGATGGAAATGCCTTATTCTTATCAAAGCAATCCTCTAGGTTTCTTTCAATATTTAACTGAGAGTCGGCTAGTTTATGATGACATAACTATATGTAGTTATGGTGATAGACATGATGAAGTTAGAAATGTAGCCCCTCTTTGCTAAAGATGGATGCAATATGTGATTTACCACTACTTAATTATGTTTATGAAAATTAGTATTGCCTTGTCAGAGTTTTCTAGAGTCACAGAACGTACAGAATAAATTTCTCTTTCTCATGACATGTGTTTTTATCCGAATGACTTGCAGGCTGCAGTCCAACAATGGGTACCTATGAAGGTGAATTCCCCCAAGTCTGGATGTATTAGCTGGTATTTTGTAAATGCTGTAATAATGAAGAAGTTGTCTCCAATACCAGTGGTGATGTGGACACTGATGTGGTGATAAGGTGAGGACAAGCAGGTCAATAATGAGCACACCCCTTCATTTTTTCTATGGTCCTTCCAGCAGAAGATGTGGCCTGTATTACATATATGCCTTCTTGCCTCAAGGTCTGAATTAAAGACCTGTGTCATCCAGACTAATGATCCAGATCAACCGTATGTTGTCTTCTTGCTTCAAGGTTGAGATCACAGTGTGGACCCATTTCTGGCTTATCTTTCACTCCAGATATAGTCAAGTAGAGAAACAAGAGTTGTCATTGTCAGTATGAAGAAGATTATTGGGTTTAAACATAAATTGTTCTTTATAGTAAGTTTGGCAGGGTTTCCTCAGTGGATGCCAATATTTGTAAAGTGCTTCAAATCTTCAAATGAGTTGAAAGTGAATCCATTGAGAAATAAGCTTACACTTAAGAAGACATCCTAGATAATTTTCAGAAATAGCTAAACCTGTGTGAATCAACATTTTAGCTTTGTAATAGATGGCTTATAAACAAGGAAATTTATTTCCCATAGTTATTGGAGCCTTTGAAGGTTAACGTCAAATTGCTAGATGACAGAAGACTTTTTTCTTTTATTCTTCTAAGACATTACATCGTGACTGCGGTTTCCCCTATCTTCACTCTTTCAAGTTCTCCTGCCATATTCTTATTCCCAAAGATCCATCCCTCCTCTCTATCCCTTCTCCCCCACAAAAACATAAAAGAAGCAATAGATCTTGCCTGCCAGGAATATCCACAAAATAAGGCATGGCAAAACAAGTTACAACAGTCTTGAAGATCATTCCTTAGTGGTTATTTTCCTTGTTTTCTGATATGGAGTCTCTCATTGGCAGATGCTTACTGATTTGTCCAGTTTGGATTGCCAGTGAGTCTCAGTAATGTCTGTTTCTGTCCCTGTCATTTGGAGATTATAAGCAGGTACCACTACACCTACTTCCTTTACATGGGCTCCAAGGTTTGAACTTATCTCCCCATTCTTGCCTAAAAACAACTTTATGAACTGATCCATCTCCTTAGCCTCCTCCCTTAAAGTATTTTTTAAAATAAGGGACATTGTAACTATGCTCTTCATAACTTAACATGCTTCTCAATTGTCTCACTCCTTTACCACTATCTTAAAATGTCAAACTTCATTATGGAATTTTTTGTCGACCACTAATCCGTCAAAATATTTCAAATAAAGTTACTGAGGTTTATAAAAACAAACCTCACATTAGAGGAATGATTAATTCTGTCATGCTAAAATCTTTTTAAAAATAACTCTGTATTTTGAAGTAGAATTTATCACATAAACACATCCTTCTACTGTTGAATTCTACAGTCATAATGCAATTTCATGTGAAACAGTAGTAGCATTAATGTTTGTTTTACCTTTCGGTTTTACTGTGTGGCTTGTGTTTCCTAAATAAGTTGATTTGTTGAGAAAGGAGCACATACAATGCTTCAAGACTATGCCTAGACCTATGCTTGAGTAATGTTATAATGAAAGCAATTGAAATCTTCATGGGTTGTCCACAAAAATATTGTTTATTCTCTAAATGGTGAATGGTGCATTCCATAAATTTCCACTAGATAATGAGGCAAGGCATTGAACTATTTTATCTGCAAAGAAAGAGAAATAACATGTGTGCAGACAGTCCCCAGTTTCTGATTACTCATCTGTGATTTTACAGTGGTGTAACACAACACACATGCAATAGAGAGTATACTTGAATGCTGATGTTTTCCAGACTCCCAGTAAGTGGAGCCAGTTTCTTTCATCATGCTGGTGAGCAGAGTTTAAACCACAGTTTCCAGTTAGCTAGATATATGACCTTGAGGACAGACAAACTATCCCCTGTGACATATTGTATTGCTAAATGTTGGTTTGTTGGTTGATGTTTGACAGGCATTCTGAATATACTATATAAGTTATTTATGTCATTTCAAATTCTGATGGAATTATTGAGATGAAAATTTATTATAAACTTAGGAAGATCTACTTTTTTAAGTAATTGGCTGGTATGGAAAGAATGCATGGCAGGAGAGCTAATGGTTTGGGAAGAGATACCAGAGAGAAAGAACTCCATATTCTGAGAGAATCACAAGATATTCTGAATCAAAATAGTGGCAGTTGGAATGGATAAAGTGCCAGGTTCTGGAGACATTTTGGTGCAATAATGAGCTCTTGTTGTTGGTAATGAAGATTACTGTTTTACACTACAGAAGTTGCACCCTTGTGCCAAATACTTCAAGGGTCTGTAGCCTACATGCCAGAAATTAGTACAGGAGCATTTTGTCATGCTCACTGCCTTGTATATTTGTCCTTAATGGGTATTTATTGATTTGATTTGATTACTTTATATGGAGCACAATCCAATTATACCAAATAATATCTTCACATAGAATCATGCTATGCAGAACACACACACACACACACACACACACACACACACACACACACAAACAATTAAAATATTATTTCATCCTTACAATTCATGATTGATAAAGGACTTGCTTATGAAGTGGATGGTAAGAATGGCAGAAGATAGCATAGGTGAATGGTAAGAAAATTACCAGAGAGCGATTCTTTCCTTTCAATACTATAAGGTCTGAGTACTGCAATGTGAGAGAGAAATCACCAAAGGGAGAATCTGATCCCCCTTCACAGATATGAATGAGTAAAAGGCAATTCTCCTTCATTAAAATTCTATGGAGATAAAGAATGAAAATTTGTAGATAATTAGCCGATTTCTCTATTTGCAGAGACTCGGTTGAGCATAAATAAAGAATGGCCAGGCTATCCATGCATGGGGCCATCAACTACAAATGGAAAAATCTGCTCATCACCATTACAGAGGATTTTTCATGTCATTTGCTTCAAAGCATTAGCAAAAAGGAATGCATAGTTAGCCAAAAGGTGGCTGCTTCTCTGTTCACTGACCCTGAATTTGCTCCAGTCACAGCTCCATGAGAAATAGGGCTATTTTTTTTTTCCAGTGGAAGAGGCATAGCAAAAACAGAGACCTGGACATGATCTTCGTAACATTGTGATCTTACTAGTAGTTCTCATGGTCAGTGTAACCCAAGAATAAAAGGCAGTGGCTCACTAATTTCAACCGAATTGCACCTTTACAAATTTCCACAGATTTTTCCTGTCTTCCTCTGTTCCATATAGGATGATCAAATCCGTTGCTAATCTTGTGAGGGGAGAGTGCATATACTCTGGGTCTTATTTTTATTCTTTATCCAATCCTAAATAACTATAATCTATACTGGGATCCTCCTTAATCATTAGCTGTAAACCTATTAAAATGACCAATTTGAACAGAACCCATCTATGATATACTTGTTAGTATTAATCATTACATTAGTCACATTCCCTAAATGTGCCTTTACAGATTCATTCTAATTTACAGTTATTATTATTAATCTTATCTGATCAGTGGTGGAAGGTACTGCATGTACTTTGCTATTTTTTAATACTTTATATTTTTATTTAAATTAGAAACAAGATTGTTTTACATGTCAATACAATTTCCTTCTCTCTCCCCTCTTCCCATTCCCCTACCAACTCTCTATTCCATCCCCTTTCTGATCCCCAGGGAAGGGTAAGGCCATCCATGGGGGAATCTTCAAGGTGTGTCATATAATTTGGAGCAGGGCCTAGACCCTGCCCCATGTGTCTAGGCTAAGAGAATATCCCTCTATGTGGAGATGTCTCCCAAAGTCCATTCGTGTACTAGGGATAAATACTGATCTACTATCAGGGGCTCCATAGATTGCCCAGACCTCCAAAACAGACATCCATGTTCAGGGGGTCTGGAACAGTCCTTTTTTGGTTTCCCAACAGCAAAGTCAGGCTGTAAAACACATGATTTCCAGGACTTTTCCATGTGTCCTTTGTTTCATTTAGCTTCTTCATAAGTTCAAACACAGGTTGGATCAGGTGTGACTTAACTACACTTCTGTAAGTGAGTCACATGTGTAGTGTCATGATTTTCTTAATCAAACTGTTGCATGACCAAAGAAGTTACCATTGTTTTATAATAGTGGCAATTTTCTTCTTAGATAAGTTTATACATTTGACTACATGTCTTAACTGACAGAAAACACAGAATATGTTTCTCTTTTATTGTGTGATTCCAAGCCCCATTGTTGAGAAAGTTGTCTTAAAACTACTTTTATTATTCCTTTTCCTCAATAAATCTATCATTAATGCTTATTTGCAACCTTGTTTCCTTTTGTTTAAAGTAAGAGTTGACATGTATTTAAGAAAACAAGATATTTCTATAGCAAAATTATGATGAATGACTTAAGACAGGTCAAGGAACAAAGACCTAAGTTGGTATAATATGTACAAATGTGTGTGTGTGTGTGTGTGTGTGTGTGTGAGAGAGAGAGAGAGAGAGAGAAGAGAGAGAGAGAGAGAGAGAGAGAGAGAGAGAGAGAGAGAGCAAAGACTTTTTTTTATTTCTCCTGGAGAGTTCAAAGGAAGATGGGTTTCAGAAAACTTTCCAAATTTAAACTTAACTAGCGAACTTTCTGGTAGTCACTGAGAAAGTACTAGACATGTGTCATAATGCAATTTTGGCTTTAAAATGGACAGTGCACACTGGGTGAAGATATTCGGAGAACTGATTGACAAGAAAAGAGACTTCTCATCTTTGGCTGAGGCACAATAGTCCCTTTAAAAAGCTCATCACTTAGTTTCGATATCTTGTTTGTTAACCAGTACTTTCTTCCTTTTCTTATTCCTTAGTTTCCATTAGTCTTCTATATTATTATTTTATTTCTTAAATCTTAATCAGAAAGTATCAGGTAGTTAGGTGATTCAACATAGAGGGAGGCTAAAGAGATATCTCCATTAGGAGCCCTTCTTGCTGTTGCTGGGTATTTAGGTTCTGTTTCCTGTACTCACAGGGTGGTTTACAACTATATATGACTTCAGATCAAGGGGATATGATGTTCTCGTGTGATCACCATGGGTACTGCATGGATTCATTTAGACAAAATACTCAAACACATAAAATAAAATAAATCGAAAGTTTTGTTTTGCTTTGTTTTTCGAGACAGGTTCTCTGAGTAGCTTTGGAGCCTATGCTGGCACTCACTCTCTAGAGCAGGCGGGCCTCAAACTGACAGAGATCCACCTGTCTGTGCCTCCTGAGTGCTGAGATTAAAGGTGTCTGCCACCAAAGCCCAGCTTTAAATCTAAAAAATAAAGATTTAGACATATGCATAGGTGTTTAAAAAAATTAGTTAGTTGTAACTAGATTTCCTGTCAGCCGTGATCAACACATTCACAGTGAATTCATAAGCAACAAATAATGTACCTAGGCCTTGTGGAAATTCACTGTAATGTTCATTAAATTCTACCACTTATAGTAGGATTGTCTGAATTTGTTATTTAACATATGTCTAAAGTAAATGGGTACACATAATCAAGCTCATCCAGGTGCATGCTACATTCTAGTTTGCTTTCTCCCTTCAGTTAGGAAACTATTTCTTCCCCATTATAGAACCATATTATTCCTCAACTTTTCCTAAATAATCTTATTATAGGAAAATATTTTAAAATAATTTGTTATTTCCTGTTGTGTCATTTTATCTGTACTTAATGAGAATGAAAGTTCTGAAGTGTTATCTATGTTTTCTGTTATCTATCACCTCCATTTCATTCTAATGAATACTAATAATATGCTTCCTTTGAATTAACATATGCTTTCTAATTATTCTTTATTTAGTTATACTATATGTATGTACAGATGTATGTATGTATGTACTTGTGAATCATGTGTTAAAATTGTAATTCTCATCATTGTGATATTCTAGAATGGGGTCATTGGAAAGTGATTAGGCTAGGAGAGAGGAACTTTCCATGAATGGAATTCTTGACATTATGAATAGAGCGGAGAAAGAACCTGCAACTTTTCCTCACTGTGAAGACCTTGAAACTTCGTATCTGTAAAGTAGGAAGCCAGCTCTCAGACGATCCTAAATCTCTTGATTTCTTGATCTTGGAGTATCAAATCTCAGAATGTGAGAAATAAATTATCATTGTTTATAAGTTCTCAGTTTATTGTCTTGTATTGTCTTCCCTTGTGATATGGTGTTAAAATCGCATTTATCTCAGATTGAAAGATAAACAACTCATAGTCTATCACATGATACTGTGAAATTTTATTTTCTAGTAACTCATAGTCCCATCTTCCTGATTGATTTTCATATTTCTCATATTCTTCAGGAAAAGAACTGATACAAAATAAATGTGCAATGAAGTTTCATAGTCAATATATTAATGGTTAATATAAATACAGAAATTTGTACACCTGAATAATTCTTCTACAATAAAATGGCTAATCCCAAAACATAGTAATCTCCTACAAAGAAATGTTCCAATTATGATCAGGGGATTAGTTTCCACAAAGCTTACACACATCCCTCCATTTGTACAACAAAACTCATTGGTGATTGACAAATGTATGTGAATACTGAACTAAATTTTAAAACTATTCCTATTTTTTCATTGTTCAGCATTTTGATATAGATGATGGACACATTGAGATTTTTCCCAGGTTCATTTATCATTCTTCTATACCATTTCCAACATTGGGTGTTACTAAATTAAAAATTATTAGTTGCCTCACTATTATTGATGAATCTGTTTCATTTTCTCCTAATATTTCTGGGATCAACTTGTAGCACAGATAGCATGGTAGAAGCTATTTTAATGAGTCTTAGGTAATCAGAAGAATCAGAACAAATAGAAAGATTCCAACCGAAGAAAGAAAGAGAAAAAAATATCTGAAATTCACAAACATGGAAATTGTGAGTCAAGAAAAGGAGCCAAGCGGAACATAACAAATATGGCAGTGCAGGTACAAGAGATACGTGTGGGTGAAATCTCAAGATAGTGCCATTAGTAAGAACTTTCTGAAGAGGGTTACAATAACACAGGAAATAATCCCAAGAGCTGAAAAACTGGAATTAAATAAAACTTAAAACGTTTTGAAGTGTAAAGGAAACAATTACCAGAATAAAGAGACAACCTAAAAATGGGTAAACCTTTGCAAATAGCACAAAAGATAAATGATTCATATCTAGAATGCACACACTCACACAAAAGCACACACACGTAACTGCAAAATTGAAACAGGAAAATAAGTATCTGAGCATAAAATTGGCTAGTGAACTAAATAATGTTGAAATTGTAAATATTTGGACAATAAATAGTACAGAAGGGGTTCAATGTTCTTAGCTGTCACAGAAATATAAATGAATACTGCTTAGAGCTTCCATCTCACCCACCCAGAACAGTTGGCAAAGATATGAAGAAATAGGTCCTCTTTCTTGTACAATGCTAGTGATCATGTAAACATATACAACTTTCAAAGTTATTATGGTAGTTTCTCCAAAGACCAAAAATAGAAAAAGTATGTGACCCTAGTATGCTGCCATGGATATACACATGAAGGATACTATATATATGAATAATCAAGTTTATAGCTGCAATTTTAACACTAACTGATAAATGAAACTAGCCTGTGTATCTATCAATGGTTGAATGAATAAAAATGTGATAGATGTACAAAAGTGAATTCATTGAGCTATGAAGTAAAATGAAATCATGACATTTGGAATAAAATGGCTGCTTCTGGAGATCATTATATTAAGTTCACTCAGGCATAAAGAGAAAGATAATACAAATTTTTTTCAAGATAAATTTTGAAATAAGTCCCCCATACTTCTTTCTCAGAACCTATTCTATTACTTATAGGATAATCAACTGAGCTATTTTCCCAGTTGTTATGTCTAATTAAAATGATCGATAGATCTGCAACACTCATGCATCTATATACCCAATACATGATATGTGCATATGCACATATATAAAATAAATAAATTTTAAAAATTTAAATGAACAAGTACATACAAATGAAAAATTGAGTTACAACTCTGTCTCTCTCTGTCTCTCTCTGTCTCTCTCTCTCACACACACACACAGAGTTAGAGAGAGAGAGAGAACCAAAACACACAGAGGGATGGGTGTGGAGAAATTGGAGATAATATCATGTAAGAAGAGGTCCCTTATTAAGTAATGGAAGGAGGAGGAAGAAGGAGAAAAGAGTGATGGGTTACACGTTTCAGGGGAGCTCAGTGACTGACACTGTGAGAAAGGAAGAGGATGGGAGGACGGAATGTGCTGAATGCTGGTAATACAGCTGGAGTCCTTTGACAACTGAAGTGGAAAAACTCTTATAGTTATGTCTACAACCCAAAAAATCTTCAAAATGCATCTTCCTATTATCATGTTATCCAAGATCATTTGCAGTTTTTGGCCATCATTCTTCACATTAAATTTGAATCTTTTTGTTGTTGCATTGAGCCTAATGTGTTCAAAGTAACATTTTAATTCAGATATTTAGATATGGTTTTCTGTACTTCAATGCTATTATTCATTTGCTTCTTGAAATAATTGCATAGTTATACTCTTTTACATAGGTCTTAATCACATGGGTTTGTTTCTTGTTTGTTCATTTGGTGTTTTCACAAAACCTAGGGTTTTGCAGACACAAAAAACATGCTGCTTTCTGATATGTGTTTTCATGCACCTGTGGATTTTTTTTTTCTGTAACACAGATCCAGTTATTTTTCTTAGAGATGGTTTTCCTAAGAAGAGGTATGATATGGAATTTATATACATACCTGAGTAGACTGTAATAGAGATTCAGGAAAATATTTTTTCTACCTGAAGACAGTTTACTTTCTTAGAGAACTAAATTGTCTGTTTGTGCTTAGAACTGTGCTTAGCATGTAATAAAAATTCCATAAATAAAATAAATGAATAAATAAAAGCCAGGAAGTTGGATCTCCAGATAAAAATGCTTGCTGCTAAGTCTGTGTTCTATTCCTAGAGTCCACATATAGGAAATTATAGACTCCTATCAGTCATAATCTGACCACCAGACATAGACACACATATACACATGCACATGCACACAATAAATTAATGGTAGAAATTAAATGAATGAATACCTACAAATATAAACAGAAGTGCCAAGTGAGACACAGGTACATATGTAAATATTCCTCTTCAATTTATGTGTCAGTTATAATATTACATATTCAAATTTCTTCCATCTTAAGTAATATTACACCGTTAGCAAGTAGGTAGTGTTATGATCTTGTACATCATCCTATATTATAAATGAAGATTAGAAATGGTTCCTCAAAGTTATGAATGTGGTTAGTGTCACAACTAAGGTTTGGATTAAGATTTCTTGGTCTTGACTTTTGCAGCTTTTTTTTTCTGCTCAATTCCCGGTTTCACTGACTAGTCAGAGAAACCCAAGATTTCTCTGCTTCCCTTTGCGAGGTATCCTTTCCTCTCCATCTCTCTAGAGGCAGAGTGAGCTGCTTCAGAGCCACCTCCCATCATACCATCCTTACATGCGAAGAAATGAGTCACTGCCGAGACTCCTTGGCAGCCAGTTGGCACACTTTCAAATGATCCACTGAAGGGTAAATGTACAGATTACACTGGGATAAAATGCATTCCTCTTATTGATTTTCCAAACCAATATGGCACGGGTATTCCCTCTTTGTGCCACATCCTCCCTCTGCACAGAGGTATTCTTGCCTGTCCATCATTTTAATTAGACATTACACCTGGCACAAATGCTGAGTTGATTAACCTTAAAGGAGCTGAATAGGTTCTCTGATAGTTAACATGGGGCCCCTGACATATTATAACTCACTTTAACATGTGCTGTTGCACAAACTCACAGCTTCTTCAGCTCACTTTCCAAAGCTACGATGCAGTGTAATAGCATCTACAGAGAGCTCTTTGCGAAGCGAGCTCCCATAATAACGTCGTGGAATATAAGATTTAAAAGATGGATTGGTGTGGACTCTGCAGACACCACTTTTTAATGTTTATATAAATATACCTTCTGTGTCATGAGGGTTTTAAGGGTTGGCTCTTGTGGCAGGGTTGCAGAAGAAGAGATGCTGCTTTGGGACTTGAATGGCATGAGGTTTCATCCTGTTATAACTAATATCTTTGACTAGTCTCTTCTCTTTTCTGCTCTCAAACTCCTCAAATGAGAAACTGAAATAGATGAGAATGTGGCTGCTTCCTTTCATTGCTCCAGTGTCCATGATGGCTAGCCATCATTGTACATCTCAACTATGGTTAAGATCCTGGAGAGTCTTCAACGCTGGTTAAGTGGAATGTCTGCTTCCATTTTCTCATTTCTTGGTAATATAATGTAGCCCAGAGGAGGGAAAGAGCACATATTCACCTTCTGTAATTCTATATGGATGGCATTAAACGTCAGCTATACTGTGAACTTCCCTCAAGTGTCACCTCTGGGAAGTAGATCTGGGAGAGAGGGTAGGTGAAGGGGAAGCTGGGAGGAGTGAAGGAGGGGAAACTGGTCAATATCTATTGTATGAGAGAAGAATCTATGTTCAATAAAAAAGAAGGAAAAGAAAAAGAAAAGAGAGCAAAATCTAAACGTTTCATTTTCCCCACAAAGCTACCTAGTGATTTATCATGGCACTTTAAAATTTTTGCTATTATTAAAGTTAATATCTGTATATATTTAATGGTGTGAGTTAGTTTTTTTTACCACATTGCTTGTAAAATAATAAAATCAGTTTACTTATCATATGCATTAATTCACATATTTAATGTTTCTTATGATGAGAAAATAAAAATGATTTTGATACATCTTAATCTTCAGTGAAATACTGTTGATGACAGTCTCCTACTTAACTCTAACTTTTCACTTACAGATCAAACTTCTCTGTCCCCATTCTCCAGTATTTTTATCTCTGGATTCCAGGACCTATGGACCTTTTTAAAATAGAGATTCAACTTTAAACAAAGTTATACCAAGTTGCAGTTCTGATTTATATTTCCATGATCATTAATGACATACACTATTTTGCATAGTCCATATCTATGTCTTTTTTTAAGAAACAACTATTCATATTTTCCACACATTTTAATTGCATTCCAGAAGTCTTTTGCTACAGAATGGCTTAGTTTCAGACACAAATGATATTAAAGCACAAAGCATATTGGATAAGGTCATATTGAAAATAAAACCCACAAACACAGGTAACCAATGAAAAATAAAGTGATAAGTGTTATTACATTTAACTTTAAATATTTCTACACATAAATAGAAGCAACAGATGGGAGAGACCGGGAGAAAATATATGTGAACTATTTCCTCCACATAATTATTTTTTGTTGTTGTCTTTGGCATTTGACTCATGGATCTATATTTGATTTGAATCATGGGTAAATGGGACTCTATGTTCCATGACAATAGGAGATAAGGTAAGCTGATTCTTGGGCTTTATGATGCTAAAGACAATGGCACATTCCCAATAGGGGTAAAACAGGAGACACACCCAGTAGAAGTAAAATGATGCAGAAAGAATTGTCTTTTTTGAATATTATTATTATTATTATTATTATTATTATTATTATTATTATTATTAGTGTCTCTTAAATATTACTGATTTACTAAGAAAATAGTCCCAATTTGCTTTTGGTCAACTTCTGAAATTATAGTTAGGAAAGTTTACTGAGGATGAGAAAAAAACAAACAAACAAATACAAACAAATATCTGTCATCTTTGCAGGTCAACAATCCCCTTAATTGGACCACCGTAACAAAACTAGATTTGGGCTTAAGAAATTATGCTATGTCATTCAAGTTCCAGTCTCTTCTAAACCTCATGTATGTAAATATATGTTATATATGTGAAATAAATATGTGAATATATGCAATATACATATACATATATATATATATATATATATATATATATAATATATATATATCACATGTCTGGAGTCCTGCACACCCAGTATTAAGTAAACAGTAATTAACAATTATTTGACACACAAAGAAGGGAAGAGGTAGAGAAGCTTCTGAGTGAACATAACCAAATCTGTAAATAAATGAAAGTTAGGAAAACGTTAAGTTTTCTGGCTTTGCTTTAAAATTGTACAAGTAACTTAGGCTATCAAGAAATTCTTCGAAATGAAAATTTGTGTTCAGTTACACTGATCTTATTTTTTTTTATTCTTGTGTGGAAATCAAAGGCAAGGCCCAGAAGATAGGCCTGCAAGCATCTCGTTTTATCTCCCAAAACTTAAAGACTTCAAAGGTGGCCTACTTAAACAAAATCCCTGACCTCTAATCCTTGTCCATTTCTGTAAAAAAGGCTGAACTTTATCTGGCTTATGGCTCATGGCAAACAGAAACATCCAGACCCACAAGAAGACTTCCCAGAGTGGTGACTACTATGGACTGAGCTAATAGGCTTCATGTTTAAGGCACACATGACCCAGGATTTCTTAAAGAGAATAATACAACTCCTACTAAAGAAATGGTGACATTTCTTCAACTGACATAATACATACTCATAACCTCAGCTCCAGTGTCATATGCTCAGGATTCATTCCTTGGCAACATCTCTTACCAACCTGGGAAAGTCCCATCCATAGAGTGCTGCATTCCTGAGTCACTGCATCTGTTATTTGCATCCCTGCTTCGTGTGTTTGTTAGTCATTGCCTATAACCTTTGAAGCATAAGACCAGTCCAAAGAAGGTGGAATCAATTTATTTTGGAATCATTAATAATGAATAAATTAACCATAAACCAATATTATCCACTTGAAACACTTTCCATTAAAGGAGGGCTGGGTTTATGTACTGACTCTTCTCTCAGTTGTAGTCTAGGAAGGTAGTATAGGCTATGAATTACATTGTTAGCCGAACAGCAATTAGTATACAAAACCAGACTGTTGTAGTTAGTGTCAGTTAGCACCAAATCTGTTTCTCATTGAAACAGAACAGTCACCTTTCTTGTCATGTCAGGGTGCTAAGTGAAGGTTTCAGGTAAAGAAATGGGAAAAAAAAGATGAAACCTTATTATTATGTCTGTTTGAATGAACCAGCAACACTATGTTTCTGCTGCTGCAGCTGAATCTAGTTCTCAGTCTCTACCGTGATTAGAAACATTCCAGATAGCCTTATCCCAAGATACCATGGCCTGTGGACACCAGGCATTCTTCTCCAAGGCACTAAATCTGAGCCCTGTGAAAATCTTTCTCCTTGATCCTCATTTCTGATAATGCTAATCTTGCTCATTCTTTTTCTCCTCTGGTCCTCCTCTTGGAAGAATATCACTAAATTTTATTTATTCATACTTCTCCACTTTCCATTCTACAAAATACGATTAACCACTTAGTATCAAACAATATTCTTTTAGAGTGACCACCCAGAATTTGACTCTACCATAACTGATAAAAGGCAATTTGTGGGATTACAATATATGTGAACTATGATATTCATAAAAAACTGTGTACACTGTTCATTTGTAGGTTTTACGCATCAATTCTAACTGTTAGTGTTTATTATTATTGTCTCAACTCATTTTGGTTAAAATGTACAGGACATGAAATGTAGTGTTGCATATGGAACACAGTTGAATATAATTGCTGGTATTAAATGATTTGGCATCAATGTATAAAAATGACCATCATGCATCTCAAGCTCCTTTTTGTTGGGGTGAACTAAAACAACTGTACCTATAAGAAATCTACTTCTCATTTGCCCTCACCTTTGGCAACTACTGTTTGCTCCTTTAATCTATAAGTTCATATGTCCTAATATATTATATAAGTACAAAATAAAATATTTTATATCTTTTAGGAGAATGATTCAAAGATATATCTATTATTATAAATGCATTATAATGTACTATATTTTATAACTTATTACTTTAATTGACATTAAAGAGTATTAGTTTTCTTGATGTCCTTTTTAAACACAAGGTTTTTCTGTTTATCTTCATCTTCTCTTCTCCCCTGTCCTACCATCCTCAATTTGTATCAGTCTATTCCCTATGGTCCTAATTCTGATCTCATATACCATGACTTCTCTTGGCTTTCATACTGTTTTCCAATATTTTTTTAAGGGTGTATGGTTTTCTTACATGTATTTATTTCTTCTTATTTACTTATTTTTCATTGATGTGGATGGACATTTTGGCTGTTCCTCTTATGGTTATTATAAAAATAATTCTATGAACAAGGGTATAGAAATACCTATATAGTTTATGTTTTTAATTTATTGGGTATATGACTTGTCTTTGTGATGCTGTGACAGAATTATGGATTCATAAGTGGAATCCCCATCCCTCTCAAACAATTTTAACAACTTTGAGGCTTAGATATGAAAGTGGTCCTTGTTGAATGTTTCAGGTCTACACAACCTTGATTCAACACCAGAATGAAAGAGATGCTAAAACTGTGTTTCTCTTATGTCTGCCAATTACAAAGTCCTTAAAACTGTTTATTTTCCACCATAACAAATACTCATCTCTACTTATTTTAGAGGCTTAGATGTCCAGGATCAAGGCACAGAAAGATCATTTCTCAAACAAGGACCCATTCTCTCAGGCTGCAATTCTCTCAACGTTTTCAAAGGTTAGAAAGGATAAGAAAGAAAGAAAGAAAGAAAGAAAGAAAGAAAGAAAGAAAGAAAGGAAGGAAGGAAGGAAGAAAGAAAAAGAAGGAAAGAAAGAAAGAAAACCTCTTCTATAAGAGATGTACTCATTCTTGATGTAGTCATGTCCTAGGAATCCTACTAGTAAATATCAGAATGTGGACTTATATGAGAGTAGGTTTCAACAGATGAATCTAAAATGAAGAATATAAACATCTAGTACATGATGTGCCTAGACAGTAAATAACTGAAGCATGTGGCAGGTAAGGGCTATGTTATTTAACTGACTCAGAATGTGCTCTTCACAATTTTAGTTCTCACCAGGAATGCACAAGTTTTGCAAGCTCTCAAAAACATTAACAACATTTGCAGATTTCTGGTTTTTTACATAATAGCAATTCTAATATTCAAGGTAGTATCTGGCTGTGATTTTGTTGGTAGCAGTATTATTAATGTGCAAGCACCTTGAAAAGAACAAGTGTCCCACATTAACTTGCACATGGATGTTGTCAGCATGGCAATACAAAGACTGAATAGATGGAGAGGGTGGGTTAATTGATCCTATTCTGTCTCTAATTCAGATACTGCCAGCACTATTATGCTCTGTAGAATGACATAAGCCCTCCTACCCCACCCCCATTTATTTTTTCCTTTGGGATTGCCTTTGTGTAACTGAGAAAATCTAGACTCCGAAAAATTCTTACCAATTTGTATAGAGAGTATGAGAAAATAGCAGAAAAACATAAGATAAAAATTATTTACTTGCAGTGGAAATTATTAAGTTTAATTTTATTTTGTTTATTTGGTTAAGATCAGTTTTGTCTAATAAGTTACTAATTATCCATACATGCATAGGTGTCTGTGAGAGTGCTATTAGACTTGGGCATTTGCTACCCCCTTTCCCCAGCCTCAGAGAACATTCACTCCCAGCTAAAAAGAGACAGGTAAGTTCGATCTACTATGTATGTTTAGGATAAACTATTACACAGCATACAGGAAATGCCCCATGATGCAATGTCAAGAGTCTAGAATTAAAATGTCCTGTACTATAGTTCTAGATCTGGGTCTTATGAGCAGGATTGTTAATTTAAATTCATATTTTCCAAATCCTTCAGAAACTTTTATTTAGAAGGAGACTGCACATAGGGAAAGGACTTGAGACTCTTCCTGGATGGTGTCTTCCTGAAGAAACAGACTTACAGGAAGCTAGGAAACAGATGATATCTATGATATTGTTGGTGTCTGCAAGAAGTCCCATAGGTAATTTATGCATAGGTCTTACTAGTCAATTATACAATTAGCAAGAATACTGTATTAAAATTCCAACATGTTGCAATGACACATGGTGACGAGGAGAGAAGATACTTGACTCCCTTTAAGCAGGATTAAGGGAATTCCAGGGTGGAAAGTTTATCCAGGGACTAATTGGGTTTAAAAAAAAAATTATGGGATGCTGTAGGTTTGGTTGGTGGCCCAGTGGTTAGGGAATTTTTAGCTACACGATGGGAGAAGCTATCTCTTAAGTTTGTACAAGGCTGTGGGCCAACCTCTGATTGGTTCCTCATGGGTTGCAGCTTTCCCAAAAACTGCTTACTAAGATCCAGCAAGTTCCAGTAAACAGAAACCAAGGCCTGGTTTCTGGAAGGTCTAGTAGCTGGGCTTGTCATGGCCATTTTTTTGGCTCCCTGGTCCTCTCAGATGTGAAATGGCTGGATGAAAGAAAAAAGTAGAGAAGAGAATAAGCCAGAGAAGTTTTAAAAACAAGAAACTCATGAGGCAGATAACCATTAATGATTGGAAGGAGCCCCTAGACTCTAAGAAACCGAAGGACTTAATTGATAGAATGGGAGATCTCTGTTATCATTCAATGCAACAATGTTCAATCTATACGGAACTTGCCTTGAGATTTTTATTGTGCCTCTTTTACTTTATATCAAATAAGAAAAAAACATGACTTACACTTCTATGTGATGCACTGTAGAAGAGGGAGTTATCACAGCACAGAGGGAGAATATATTCTTAACTTGTCTCAGTGGAAACAAACACCCACCACCAAAGAGAAGAGCAGAAAGATTTCCCTTGGGAAATCACACACACACACACACACACACACACACACACACACACACACACACAAAGAAACAACAAATTTGTAGGATAAACTTGTTTACCATATGGCTACCAAAAGCAATATACTTTGTTTTCAAAGACCAAGGGGACAATACACATTTCAATGTATAATCTTGTGTCACTCGGTGAAAGAACATGGGCTTCATTTACTCCTATTCAGAATAAAATGCATGTGTTTTGCTTACTTGTTTTATGGTGTGCTATGTTTTCTTCTTGGAGACTTTTTTAAGTTAGATGATAATGAATTAAGTTTAATTGAGTGTTCTGAAAATTCATTTAAACAGTAGAGATCTGGTCAAAAGGTAAGACGTGATTTTAGTATTCTATGTACGCCACTTCTGACTCCTTATGTATTCATCACAGGATAGGTTACAAAGTTCTGATACCTCTTGTCTTTTCAGGGATATAAAAACTTTCTATATAAAATATATATTACCTATAGAAGTGGTTCTCGAACTTCCTAATGGTACAATCCTTTAATACAGTTTCTCCTCTTGTGGTAACCCCCAAACATAAAATTAGTTTCCTTGGTACTTCATAACTATAATTTTGCTACTGTTATAAATCATAATGTAAATCTCTGTGTTTTCTGATAGTCTTAAGCAACTATCAGAAGGGTTTTTTGACTCTCAAGGTTATAGAACCCACTGGTTGAGAACCTGTGACAGCAAAACACATAGTAGAGTCTCCCAAATCTACTGAGAGAAAGAAGTTAAAGGGCAAATATAGGCATTATTATCTTATGAGAAGAAATACATTACACATTTTGAATTTTAATTTAAAAACTTTTTGTTTGGCTTACAAATAAATTGCTTTCATTGTGGCAATTCTGCATATAAGTATCATGAAAGCTGCTTCTTATATGTCCCTTCCCCTTGCAGGTGTACCCTCTCACCTTCCAAAATTTCCCCCATCTACTTTTACATATACTCTATTATCTGTTCTTTAACCCTCTTACACACACACACACACACACACACACACACACACACACAGCACACAGCAGCAGGGAGGGAGAGAGAGAGAGAGAGAGAGAGAGAGAGAGAGAGAGAGAGAGAGAGAGAGAGAGAGAGAGAGAGAGAGTTGGGTGATGTTCAAAAGACTTGATTTAGGGGAATGTGAATTACTAGACATTATTGTCTTGCCCTAAGTCTCTCTTTTCACCTTATAATGCAGCTCAGCTCAGCTGTAGCTGCACAAATATGTCTTTACACCTTTCCTGATCTTACATTTGGACAAAGCTCTTTTTCATTGTTGTTCTTAATGAACAGAGTTGTTACTCTTGAAACACTTGGCATATGAATGAATGGCTTTCTCATCTGTAAAACCTTAACAATAATGTCATTATTGTACAAATTGCCTTTTCTTCTAAACTCCTGTCATACCTTTGAGATGAAGAAAGGTCAAATCTTTCTCATGTGTCCATCTTCAGTCCCTGCTACCAATGTTTGAGGGTAGGCCTACTAATATAGACATGAGCCTGGTTTTACATAGGCATTATCTTTTTTTCCTAAAATAAATGACATGCTGAGGTAGCTGACTCTGTTCACAGAAAAATCACACCATGTTGGTGGTTCATAACCACAAAAAGTACAAACTTGACTGTGGAGAGTTAATCATAATGAAATTAGCTCACTGTGTCCTCACCTAAATCAAATCAAATATCCGTTTTATGGGCCTATGAACAGATACGACTATTCTTGCAACTCAATGAGAACCTCAGAGAAAGCAGTGCTGGCCAGAGCATGAGGGAGCTGGTATATTTTTATGTGCCACTAGGGAGAAAATGTGGTAATAAATAAATAAGGTTCACAAAAATGAATTGCAGTGGTTTGGTGTAACCTAATGAATTTGTGACTTGTAAGTCAAAAATTCAGCAGTCTATGTCAAGAATGCACAGAAATAAATACTTTGATAACAGATGGAAAATTTTTCAGATACATGAAATCAGATTAAATACTCAGCCAAAAATTTGTGATAGTAAATTTTCTGTTATCATATTCTTCATTATATATACCTACATATTTGTATAAGAACGCATAATTTAAATCTTTATCTTTTTATACTTTTAAGAGAGGCCCCTACTTCGGCCTTAATTCAACCTGAAGGAAATGCAGAAAAGATTGCTGAGTAATCAATCATGTATCCTGGGGAAAGATGGAAATTAGGAATAATGTCAAAGTAAAGGGGGAAGTGGATAACTGAGGAACTCTTGAAGAAAAAGAGGCAAGTTCAGATATGGGCATTGTTAGTGGTGAGAGTGTCTAGAACTTTATATTCTACACAGTGTTTGATGTCTAGAAGAGTCAATCTAGCCAGCCTCATTTAATCTTCAATAAAATATGTCCTGTGATCTCTATTTTATGGCTGATGACCTCCACAAAAATTTGGAAGTACAGTGGGTTATATGTGTTTTGTACAACATGGGACTCTGCATTTGAGATGTGGTCCTCAGAAAGATGTTGTTAAGAGATGAAGACATTGTTACCAATCGAATATTGTCATTGGTAACATGTATTTGTTTTGGATGATAATGTAGTTCCAAGAGGATGGATTGGAACAAAGAATGAATCTAAACTCTCTTTTATCTTTAATTTCCTTTTTTATTGTGTGATCCCTCTCACAAGTTCTTCGACTACGATATTATGATGGGCCTCAGCAAAAGATTAAATTAGGAACTTGTCAGAACTTGAGTCTTAAGTTTCTAAAACTGTAAGTCACTAAATTTTTAAATATACTCCACTGTTTCTGGTATTTTCTTATATCAACATAAAATGAGCTAATAGTGTGAATGTTTTTTGTTTGTTTGTTTTTTTCTGAGACAGGGTTTCTTTGTAGCATTGGATGCTGTCCTGGAACTAGCTCTTGTGCACCAGGCTGGTCTCAAGCTCACATAGATACACCTGCCTCTGCCTCCTGAGTTCTAGGATTAAAAGCATGTGCCACTACCGCCTGGCTGTGAATGTTAATAATGACCTGGTTTTTTAATATCCATACTAACATTTGCATCAATTGTAGTAATTATAATGACAATAAAAATAATCCATTCAGGATTTATCAAATTATATCAAAGCTGCCAATTCCCTTTCATGCTTATGACAGTCATGTTGAAATCAATATATTCATTTTTGTAGGGAAGAGGGAAAATGAAGCTAAATAGTAAGGCAAGGACTACAGAATGACATTTGTGGAAATACTAGTCTAATATTGCCAACTGCTTTTTTTTTTACATCATAGGTTCATTGCTAAACACATTTGAACATTAAAAATGAAGTAAAGAGACACGTTGAAGAGTTTCTTACACATTTTCTATGCTTTGCTTCCTTGCAGTTCACATCAGAGAAATGCAACCTAAATACACTTTTACAAATAAAAATTAGTTTCTTTACTTAGCCTTAGCCCTTCCTTTAATTTATTTTTTGCTGTTATTGCAGTCTTTCCAAAAATGTCTCTTTTATCATTTCTAACCACTGCTTAAAAATATCCAGTAGCTTCAAATTAATTTTCTACAACTTAATAGTTTATTTTCCTAGCAAACATTTAAAATCGTTGATTACTTCCTATTTCCAAATTAGCTATGATGTTTCTTGCTTCCTTGAATTTAGAAACTTGATCTTTCTCTCGTCTACTGAGAGAAATATCTAAACCTAAATATTACACTTGAAAATTCTATTTATTTGCTCATTCATTGAACCAGCTTTGCACTTTCACTCATTTCTTTCAGTATTACAGTAATGTTCTTTGTGCACCCGTCATGTACCACCAACCACAGTTTTTAGTAGGGAGATGATGACAAGGCAGAGTGACAGTCTGGGATATTGTAAGACAGCCCTCAAAGAGAACATAATTGATAGTGGTCAGGTACTTCAACTCTCTACTTCTATAACTTTTGACCACCAGAAAATTAAGGATCATGTTTTATCATATATCAGATATTCTTTGGAAATATGCTTCTGCAATACCAGAGCCTTTGGCAACTAAAAGGAAAAGGTCATAGCTGATTGACCTCTTGAGCTTCTTCAGTCTCAAGAAGAGGGATTTGTATGCATTAAGAAATACAAACACACACACACACACACACACACACACACATATACACACACACACACACACACACATCAAGATTTTTAATATGTGACAGGGAATTATTAAACTGATTTAATCTGCTTAGTTTATCAATAGTGATCATGTAGTCAAAGTTCCATGTATTCCATTGCATATCCTGAGTTCAGATCCTGCCTTGTTCTTGTGCTACTTGTATAAACTTTATTACATGATTGAGACAAGGTGTCCCTCAGTATTTCATCTACACAATAAGGAACAATCGTACATCTTCCTAATTATGCCAATATAATTTATTCAAAGTAACATATTTCTCACCATAACACCTAACACAATATACAGGAAATAAATAGTATCTAATATCATCAAAGAAATATAGACATTGATAAATGATTCCCAGACAGATTTTAAAATAGCAGCATCTAAATATCAATTATGTGGGTGCAGAAGAGAAAAATCCAGAATTTAAGTTTTTACACAAACACATTTTTTTCCTCTTCATTTATTCTGGTTTTGTATATCTGCTTCTTAAGGATGAGAGCTTTTAGTATACATGAGACTCCTTTTCACACCCTTCCTCTCTCTGCCCCCATCCTCTTTTCTGTAACCCAGTTTTAAAAGGCTCATCTTAAATGCCATGAGACAGTCAGAGGAGTGATGGAAGTAGGTCTCATTAGCAGAGCAATCCAATTATGTCCAGCTTTTCTTACACCTTAAAAGAGGCAGTGCCCATTTCATGGGCTATACAGAGATACAGGGGTTCTCAGGGTTACAAAGGAGGTATTTATGGTCAGGGTTATTGGAAGAGGCTTTAAATGGGAAAAAATCAAAAGAATGAAGGTCTGTGGCAGCTTTCCCTTCACAGTATCTTGCTAAATGATGACTTCGTGTAATTAAAATGAACAAAGTATGTGTCGACATTACATCTTCGCAATCACAGCACTTTCTCTCTCCTTTTGTTTAACTGCTTTGTTCATCTGAAACTGGTGTTAAAAAATAACAGAAATAGAAGTTGAATGTATTCCTGCAGGGCAGTATTTTTAGTAGCTCATCACTTTGTAGAAGTGGCTTAGAGGTTGCAGAGTCTAATTATGAACATAAGAAGTTGGGACTGAGGAGAAGAGGGACATTGGAGTTGGAGGGGCTGAGAATAAAGCAGGGCAGGTTTGAGTGGGTGAAATGGCTTCCTGCAAAACTCCATCCAAAACTCCCCCCCCTTGTGCTGCCTTTGAGCAGGAGAATAAAGAACATTTGAAGGCAGGGTTAGCCCTGTTTTAAATGTCACCAGCAGAAGCTTTTGATGTGCAAAATTTCTAACTGGTTTTAACAGAAAAGTATAATCTCCTCTTATGTATCCACATAGTTAATAATCCATGGGAAAATGCCATTCCTGTAGATTTAGGGCAATCAATGTGCAAGACCAGTAGATAAAATGAGTAGCCTGACTAATAAAGCAGGCAGAGTCAGAGGAACTAAGACAGTGATACAGAAAAGGTTTTAGGGGCAAACTTTTTAAAACTTTACTAATGATCAAGAAGAATTAAATGACAATTTAATACAATTTATTATTGCTATTATTTATAAGTGCACACATGTTTTTAGAATTTTGTAGCTACTTTTTACAGTATTTTATATTTTTAAAGTATTCCATGCCTCAAAGGTGATACAAGAAACATTCTGGCAAAGAGATGATGCCATTTATCATGAAGACATTTGTACAAAGGTAAACTGAGGAATTTGAATTGTGATAAGCTGGGTCACAGGGATATTCTGAATAAAGAACTGGGACAGAAATAAAGTAGGTCAGGTAGAAGAGAGGTAAGAAAAAAACGAGTTAAGTGTATTGATCTAAGTCTAAGTGGACAGAAATAGGCACTGGGAAATGTGCGAGGGATGCAGGAAAATGGACTGAATTGCAACTGGCTATCAAGGTGAAGAGATCCAGGTATTGAATTGCTGAGCAGGGCTTTGCTCAGAGCAGCCACTAAAATTTGATTAATTCAGCAAATGTGTGTTCTTTTAAATACTAGATGACAAAGGTGTTTTACTTAGAGACAATACCAATAAGTCCAGTTCCCTGCTGTGTTCTTTAAAATAAATATATGGCTTCTTATAATAAATCATATTTATACTGCCAAATTATTACTTTTTTGAGCATGCTACAAGTATAATAATGAATGAATGATACCCAAACTGAATTTATAAAAAGGACACTATATTACTTTTACTGTTGGTTTCTAGGTATATCACTTAATTACTGTTTTGTATTAAATTACTCTTAAGAAACTAATAGCTTTTAATGACAATTTCCATTTAGTAAGTGACTATGGGAATCGTTGACAGCCTGATTATTTTGGCTGGTTTGTTCATGTTTATGTGGTAAGTTTATAGCATGGCAAGACAAGGCAAGTCTAAGGATCAACCCAGGTGTCTGACTGTGAATACCATTCAGTTGGCTGAGCCTTAGTATCCTTTCACCTGGGAAGAGACATCCAGGTAATTCACAAGATAATGACAAAGGACTAACAGATGGACCATGTGAACAGCTTGTTCTTGGTGTTGAGGCTCAGATTTGGTACAGAATTAATTCTTGTCTTTCACTGTTATGAACTCAGATTAAAGGGCGGGTAAAAATAGGCACCATCTTATGATGGAGGATGCTGCCAAATCACTTGGCATATGAGTGTGAAGGACGAAGTGATTTCTGTCTTTTTGATAACTGTCTACTACACCTGAATTGAACTTCTTGACTTTTAAATGCAGAAAAACATCATTTTGGCAAAGCATCAGTATGTGGCACCAATAAAAGTTAGGCTGAACTAAATTAAATAGTTAACTACATTATAAAATAAATAAATATGTATTTATGTATGCATTCAAATATGGAGTATGTGGTTAAGCCTGACTGAGACAGACTAGTAAAGTTTATTTGCACAGTATTTACAAACCAACAGATTATTTTTTTTTACTCTGGCGATGACTGATTCATATATATATTATCTAATTCTTATATTTTAGTCAAAACATAGTCACATTAGAACATGGTATATGGATCTGTCAAAGAGAATTATACAAACTAACGTCAATATATTTTTCAGCAGAGAGCTTTGGCCAGAGTGTAAAGTGTTCTATATGTATTGGTTATTGTTATTATTTTTTAAAGAAAATTTCATCAAAATACAAAACTGAAAGTTCTTACAGGGAAAATGATTTTAACATGCTGATTTTTGTCATATTAGCGACTTGCATATTTATCACACAACACACAAAAATCTTCTAGATATTTCTAAGCTAAGTCTTATCAATACCCAGGATCATCATGGAATACAAACAAATAAGGCCTGGGATTGCTCTTCATCATATGAAGAAGAAAAATGTCCTATATAGAGCAAAATTAACTGAGTGATGGTATACAAGGACATTTTCTTTTCTGTCTTTTATGTTAAGGAGAATGTAGGGGGACATGGGGGTGTAGGCCGAGCATTTTAGAGACTTGAAATCAGAGTCCCCCTTTTCCTGCTGCCTTATCAGGCATGAATTCAGGGTTCCAAGAAAAGATCAATCATGATGAGGGAGCTTAGATTCCATCTCCCTGAAAAACTGATGGGAACACAAACAGAAGAGAGGGCATCATGGGGGGGTCTCAAAGGTAATGACTTCTTTTTTAACATCCTTTCTTTTATTTTACAAACCAACTAGAGTTTGTCCTCCTTCCTCTCATGCCCCCATCCCCTTTGTGCCTCCCATCTATCTCCTTCCCCATCCACTTCTCCCCATCTCCACTCAGAAAGGGGCAAGTCTCCCCTGGGCTTGAAAAAGCATGGCACACCAAGTTGAGACAGGACCGAGCTTCATGTAACTTAGGATTCCAAGATGAACACATATTCTGAAAATAAATAAATGAATAGTGACTAAATAAATAATTGCCAGCTTTCCTGTTTAAATAAGCAGAGCTCCATTATTCACAAAAAAACAGAATCAGAGCAAGTAGGTTAACTTGTTAAAATAATTATCTAACATCTAAGATAGGAACAAATTCTTTTAGACGGTGGTTCAAGACAAGGTTTCTGTTTGTTGTTTTGGAGGCTGTCCTGGAACATGGACTCCTTATTTAATTATACCATCATCAGCATTTTTGTCTTTCACTGTCTGAGCTTGGCTGTCCTGAAACTTGCCCTGTAGACCAGGCTGGCCTTGAACTCACAGAGATCTGCCTAATTTTGCCACCCAAGTGCTGGGAATAAGGAGTGTGCCACCAACACCGGGCCAAATTCTTAAAAAGTGTCTTCATTTTGATTTTGTAAGCAAAAGCAACAAAAAATGTAGAGTTCAAGAGATTCATCCAATTCAATGTACCATGTTCTTCCGGGATACTCTGTCCTCTCTGACTCCTATAATCTTTACTCGCTCTCGTCTGTTCTGGGAGGTTCTTTGCTCTCAGATGGGAGGGACCTGACTGGCTGTGGGTCTTTGCACCTGCTCCCACTCCCATCTGCTGCAGGAGGAAGCTTTTCTGATGACACTTGGACAAGACACTGAACTATGAGTATAGCAGATGGCAGAATATCACTAGGAAACATAGCAAGTGTTAGGTTTGGGTTCTCTCTCATGGATTAGGCCTGAAGTTAAACTAAATATTGGCTGGCAACTTCCATAAGTTCTGTATCATTATTGCCCCAGGATATCTTGCAGGAGGACAGATTTTAGATGGAGGGTTTTGTGGCTTGGTAGGTCCCCAGGTTTCTCTTTCAGCACCCTATAGAATACATTCTCCAGGAAAAGAAACTGGAACACAGTGTTGAAGGCTCCAAGCCTGTACCAACTTGACTTATCTATTTTCAATGAAGTAAGTTGTCACACAGAATGAAACACAAAGCACAGAGTCTACATGGATCTATATCAGGTCTTCTGGACCTGTGTCATAGCTGTTAGTTTTGTGGGTTTTTGGGACTCCTAACAGTAGATGTGGGTATATCTTTTACTCCTTTGACTCCTTTTGAAGCTCTTTTCTTTATATTGACTTGCCTTGTCCAGCTTTTATATGAGGGCTTTGGCCTTGACTTACTGTGTTTTGTTTTGTCATATTTGGCTGTTGTCTCCGGGAGGGCTGCTCTTTTCTGAAGAGGAAAGATAGTGGTGTTGGATCTTGGGAAGAGGGGAGGTTATGGTACTCTAAGAAGAGAAGGAGAGGAAGTTATATTTGGGAATTTGGGATGTATTTTATGAGATAAGAACCTATTTTCAATAAAACGAGATTCTTTTTTTTCTTTTATCTTTTTAGAGCTGTTTGAAAGATTAAGAATTTTCTTTATTGTTTGTTTTCCTTTTTTGTTGTTGTTTCCTTTTAGAATTTAAATTACAAACAAGCTTGCTTTACATGTTAATCCCAGTTCCCTGTCCCTCCCCTCCTCCCCTGCTCCCCAACATTCCCCTATCCCATCCCATTTCTATTGCCCAGAGACTGTAAGGCCTTCTTCCATGGGAGATTTTTCAAAGTCTGCATATCACTTGCAGCAGGGCCTAGACCCTCCCCAGTGTGTCTAGGCTGAGAGAGTATCCCTTTTTGTGGAGTGGGCTCCCAAATTCCATTCGTGTACTAGGAATAAATACTGATCCAGTACCAGAGGCCCCATAGATTAACCAGATCTCTAAACTGACATGCTCATTCAGGGGATCTGGAACAGTCCTATGCTAGTTTCTCAGCTATCAGTCTGGGTTCCATGAGCTCCTACTTGTTCAGATTAACTGTTTCTGTGGGTTTCTCCAGCCTGGTCTTGACCCCTTTGCTCATCTCTCCTCGGTGTCTGCAACTAGATTACACGAGTTCAGCCCAGTGTTTATCTGTGGATGTCTGCTTTTGCTTCCATCAGCTACCATATGATCTAGCAATTCAACTCTTAGGAATATACACAAAAGATGCCACATTCATACATGGACATTTGTTCAACCATGCTCATAGTAGCATTATTTGTAATAGCCTGACCTGGAAGCAACCTAGCTGCCCTTCAACTGAAGAATGGATAAAGAAAATGTGGTAAGTTTACACAATGGAGTAATACCGAGCAGAAACAAAACAAAACAAAACAAAACAAAGGAATCTTGAAATTGGCAGGCAAACAGATGGAACTAGAGAAACCATCCTGAGTGAGGTAACCCAGTCACAAAAAGACAAAAATGGTATGTACTAATTCATATATGGATTTTAGACATGGAGCATGGGATTGCCAGCCTACAATCCACATCACCAGAGAAGCTAAGAAACCAGGAGGATCCTAAGAGAGACATACATGGTCCACTGGAGAAGAGAAAATGTAAAATATCTCCTGAGCTAAATGGGAGCATGTGAGGAGGGTAGAAGGAGTTAAGAAAAAGAGAAGGGGCAAGAGGAGGGCAGAGGAGAACAAGAGGGAGCAAGAAGATCCAGTCAGGGAGAGAATATAGGAAAGTATGAAAACAGACACGATAATAGAGGTTGCCATTATAGGTTTAAAGAGAAATCTGGCACCATGGAAATGTCTAGAGATCTACAAGGATAACTCCAACCAAAAATCAAACAATAGTCAGTGGAGAGGCTACCTTAAATGCCCTTCTCCAATAATGAGATTGATGAAGAACTCATATGCTATCCTAGAGCCTTCATCCAGTAGCTATTGCTTGTTTAGTATGTGAGTTTTTTACCTAAATTTCTTAGTTATTCTACAAATTTATAGGTTTTTATGACATTTTCTTTTTTATTTTATTTTATTAGTTCAAATTAGGAACAAGCTTGCTTCAGATGTCAATCCCTTCTCCCTCTCCTGACCCTCCCCCCCCAACATCCCACCTGCCCCTAGCCATCCCCCCTCCACTCCACAGGCATGGTAAGGCCCTCAAAAGAGGCTCCCCAAAGTCTACCACATCATCTTGGGCCAGGCCTAGGCCCTACAGCAGAAAAAACAATGGAATCTTGAAACTTGCAGGATAATGGATGGAACTCGAAGAAACTATTCTGAGCGAGGCAGCCCAATCACAAAAAGACAAATATGATACGTACTCAGTCATATGTGGACCTGCTTTATGATACATAGTAGTGACTGTGCTTTATCAGAGCTGTTTTTAATGATGTTGCTCAGAATGGTTTCCTTCCAGATGATGATTGAGAAGCTAATTTAAAATAAAATGGTGCCAAGTACCATAAGAGTAACAGGACTGTGCTGTTTTTCTGGGACATTTTTTTTTTTATTTACTTTTTTGTGGGTTTAGTTTTTTAAGACATGGTTTCTCTGTGTTGATGAGGGTGACATTGAACTCACAGAGATGTGCCTGGCTCTGCTTCCCAAGTGCTGGGATTAAAGGCATGTGCCACTACCACCTACTGTTATGATATTTTCATGTATAAATATTAGTAATATTTTTTATTTGTCACCTTACTCATTTTGTCCTCTCTACCACTCAATCTATTGGTTCTTTTCTTCCCCTAGTCCTCTACTTCTGACTTAATGTATTCTATTATGCATCTTATTACTTTGCCTTTAGTATATTTCCTGCTCTCTCACAATTATCTTTTATCTAATCATGTGTACATACACATTTAAACTTAGATTGTGCATATGGCAGAGAAGGTGTACTATTTTCCTTCCTAGATGAATTATTTCACTTAACATAATCTCTAGACTCATCATTTTTCCAAAGTTCATGATTTTATTTTTTTATTCTTACATGCTTATATAACTTCAGAGATACTAACACACATAAATCTATTTTCATAATAACCAAGTCATGGTGTTAATCTTCATAACTATGTACAGATGCATGGAAAAAGGATATGCAATATATACTTATAGACTTTTTTCTTTTTTTATTAGAAAGAAAATTATGTTACATGTCAAACACAGGTCCCTCTCCGTCCCTTCCTTCCCTGACCCCTAACTAACTCCCTACTCTTCCCATATCCTTTCTGCTCCCCAGGAAGTGTGAGGCCTTCCATAGGGAACCTTTAAAATCTGTCATATATTTTTGGGATAAGGCCTAGGCCAACCCCATTGTGTCAAGGCTCAGGGAGTATCCCTCCATGTGGGATGGGCTACTAAAGTCTATTTCTATGGTAGCAATAAGTCCTGATCCACTAAAAGAGGCCCCATTGATTTCCAAGGTCTCCTCACTGACACCCACATTCAGGGGGTCTGGATCAGTCCCATGCTGGTTTCCCACCTATCATACTGAGGACCAAGAGTTTTCTCTTGTTCAGGTCAGCTGTTTCTGTGGGTTTCACCAGCTTTGTATGGACCGCTTTGCTCTTCAGTCCTCCTTTGCTGCATCTGGATTTCAGTTCAGTTCAAGGTTTAGTTGTGGGTGTCTGCTTCTACTTCCACCACCTGCTGGATGAAGACTATACGCTGGCATATGAATTAGTCTTGATCTCATTATCAGGAGAGGGCATTTAAGGTAGCCTCTCCTCTGTAGCTTAGATTGTTAGTTGGTGTCATCTTTGTAGCTTTCCAGACATTTCCCTAGTGCCTGATTTTTCTTTGAACTTATGTCTCCCTCTATTATATTATCTCCTTTCTTGATCTCTTCTGTTCTTCCCCCAATTCAACTTCCCTGCCCCATCATGTCTTCCTCACACCTCCTCGTCTCCCCTTCTCATTCTCCTAGTTCCCTCTCCCCTCCCTGTATGCTCACAATTTTCTCAGGAGACCTTGTCCCTTTTCCCTTCTCCAGTGGACCATGTATGTCCATCTTACAGTCCTCCTTGTTTACCAGCCTCTCTGGCAGCATGGCCTGTAGGTTGGCAATAATTTACACTATGACTAAAATCCAGATATGAGTGAGTACATACAATGTCTGTCTTTTTGTGTCTTGGTTACCTCACTGAGAATGGTTTCTTCTAGTTTCATTCATTTGCCTGTGAATTTCAAGATTCCGTTGCCTTTTTTCCCCCCACTGAGTAGTACTCCATTGTGTAAATGTAGCACATTTATTTCTATCCATTCTTCAGTTGAGGGGCATCTAGGTTGTTTCCAGATTCTGGCTATTACAAATAATGCTGCTATGAACATACCTGAAAAGATGTCCTTGTGTAGTAATGTGCTTCTTTTGGGTACATGCCTAAGAGTGGAATTGCTGGATCTCATAGTAAAATGATTCCCATTTTCCTGTGGAATTGCCGAATAGATTCTCAAAATGGCTGTACAAGTTGGCACTCCCCCAGCAGTGAAGGAGTGTTCCCCTTACTCCACAACCTCTCCAGCATAAACTGTCATTGGTGTTTTTGATTTTAGCCATTCTGACAGGTCTAAGATGGTATCTCAGAGTTGTTTTGATTTGCATTTCCCTGATGGCTAAGGTTGTTGAACACTTTCTTATCTGTCTTTCAGCCATTTTAGATTCCTCTATTGAGAATTGTCTATTTAATTCTCTACCCCAATTTTTAATTGGATTATTTGATGTTTTGGAGAATACCTTCTAGAATTTTTTGTAATTTTTGGAGATCAGCACTCTGTCTGATGTGAGGTTGGTGAATATATTTTCCCAATCCATGGGCTGCTGTTTTGTGTTGTTGAGTGTGTCCTTTGCCTTACATAAGCTTCTCAGGTTCAGGAGGTTCCATTTATCAATTGTGGATCTCAGTGTCTGTGCTACTTGTGTTATGTTCAGGAAGTGGTATCCTATACCAATTCATTCAAGGGTATTTCCTACTTTGTCTTCTAATAAGTTCAGTTTTGCTGGGTTTATGTTGAGGTCTTTGATCCATTTGAGCTTATGTTTTGCATGTTGTTAGACATGGATATCTGCAGTCTTCTACATGCCAGCATCCAATTATGCCAGCACCATTTGTTGAAGATGCTTTCTTTATTCCCTTGTATAGCTTTGGCTTCTTTGTTAAATATCAGGCATTCATAGGTGTGCAAGTTAATATCAGGGTTTTCAACTGTATTCCAATCGTCTACCTGTCTATTTTTGTGCCAATCCCAAGCTGTTTTCAGGACTATAGCTCTATAACAGAGCTTCAAACCAGGGATGGTGATGCCTTCAGAAGTTTCTTTAGTGTACAGGGTTGTTTTGGCTATCCTGGGTCTTTTATTTTTTTTAAAGATAATGTTTTCTTTTTTTCATTCATTTATTTAGCTCATAAACAAATCATGCACAATTATGATACACAATACAGTATGTTCACAATGGCATGGCTAACTTACACCAATTAGCATGTCATATCGCACATATTCATCATTTTTGTTTTGAGAACACTTAAAGTATACTATCTCACAACTTTTAAAATATAGCATATTGTTATCAATCGTATTTATCATGCTTTCAGTATACCTCAAGACATCACAGAGTTCATGCCTCTTGTCCAACTGCAGTTTTATATCCTTAAACCAATCATTTCCCCATTGTTAAAAGACCCACATTGAAGCATAATAGCCACAATTCTGCTCTCTGTTCCTATAAGTTCATCATTTCTAGGTTACACATAAAATTGAACTTACTAAAGATGAAATCAAATTTGCATGCACAGGTGAGCACTCTCTGAAACACCTTGGATTCATCAATATTTGAGTTTCAATAGCATATATGTTATGAATCAATAGCAGCAACAGCTTTTTCAGGTTCTGCAGTCATTTGAACAAAATTGTAGAGACATCCAGCACACTCCATTTAAAAAGAAAAAAACAAAAAAAAACAAAAAAACAAACAAACAACAACAACAAAATGTAAAAAATAAAATCCCAGAAAACAGCACAGTTCTGTTACTCTTGTGGTACTTGGCACCATTTTTTTTAATTACCTTCTCAGTCATCATCTGGGAGGAAACCATTCTTAGCAACATCATTAAAAACAGCTCTGATAAAGCAGGTTGAGAATTGTTCTTTCAAGGTCTGTGAAGAACTGTGCTGGGATTTTGACGGGGATTCCACTGAATCTGTAGATTGCTTTTGGCAAGATTGCCATTTTTACTGTGTTGATCCTATCTATCCTAGAACTTGGGAGATCCTTCCATTTTCTGGTATCTATTTTAATTTCTTTCTTTAAAGACTCAAAATTCATATGACACAGGTCTTTCACCTTTTGGTTAGCATTAACCCCAGGTATTTTATGTTGTTTGTGGGAATGGTAAAGGGTGATGTTTCTCTGATTTCTTTCTCAGCACATTTATCATCAATATACAGTAGGGCTACTGATTTTTTTGAGTTAATCTTGTATCCATTCAAGTTGAAGAAGGTGTTTATCAGCTGCAGGAATTCCCTGGTAGAGTTTTTTGGTTCACTTATGTAGACTATCATATCATCTACAAACAGTGAAAGATTGGCTTCTTCCTTGTAACACCTTGATCTACTATTTTTGTCTTATTGCTCTAGCTAGAATTTCAAGTACATTATTGAAGAGCTATGGAGAGAATGAACAGCTTTGTCTTGTTTCTGATTTTAGAGGAATAGCTTTGAGTTTCTCTTCATTTAGTGTGATGTTGGCTGTTGGCTTACTGTATGTTGTTTTTATTTTGTTAAGGTATGTTACTGTTGTTCCTGATCTCTCCAGGACCTTTATCAGGAAAGAATGTTTGATTTTGTCACAGGGTTTTTCAGCATCTAGTGGGACGATCATGTGGTTTTTCTTCTTCAGTTGGTTTATATGTTGGATTACATTGACAGATGTTCGAATGTTGAACTAGCCTTGCATCCTATGGATGAAGCTTACTTGATCAAGGTAGACAATTTCTCTTATGTGTTCTTGGATTTAGTTCGCCTGTATTTTATTGAGATTTTTGCATGTATGTTCATGAGAGATATTGGTCTGTAGTTATCTTTCTTAGTTTTGACTTTGTGTGGCTTGAGTACCAAGGTAATTGTAGCCTCATAAAAAGAGTCAGGCAATGAACCTTCTGCTTCTATTGTGTGGAACCATGTGAGGAGTACTGGTATTAAGTCTTCTTTGAATTTCTGGTAGAATTCTGCACTGAATCCACCTGGCCCTGCACTTTTTTTGTTTGTTTTTTTGGGAGACTTTTGATAACTGCTTCTATTTCTTAGAGTTTATAGGTCTGTTTAAGTTGCTTATCTGTTCTTGATTCAATTTTGGTAAGTGATATCTGTCCAGAAAATTGTCCATTTCCTTTAAATTTTTGAATTTTGTGAAGTACAGGTTTTCAAAGTATGACCTGAAGATTCTCTGTATTTCCCCAGTGTCTGTTGTTACATCCCCCTTTTCATTTCTGATTTTATTGATTTGCATGTTCTTTCTCTACCTTTTGGTTAGTTTGGATAAAGGTTTGTATATTTTGTTTATTTTCTAGAAGAGGAACCAACTCCTTGTTACATTGATTCTTTGAATTGTTTTCTTTGTTTTGACCTTTTTGATTTCCCCTGTTTTACTCTTTCCTGGCTTCTACTCCTCCTGGGTGAATTTGCTTCTATTTGTTCTACATCTTTCAGCTGTGATGTCAACTCTCTGATGTGACTATTCTCTAATTTCTTCATGTGAGCCCTTAGAGCCATGAACTTCCTCTTAATCCCTCTTTCAAAATGTCCCATAAGTTTCGGTATGTTGTGTCTTCATTTTCATTGAATTGTAGGAAATCTTTTCTTTCTTTATTCTTTCTTTCTTTCTTTCTTTCTTTCTTTCTTTCTTTCTTTCTTTCTTTCTTTCTTTCTTTCTTCCTTGACCCAGGAATGGTGTAATTGCATGTTGTTAAACTTCCATGAGTTGGTAAGTTTTCTGCAATTTGTGTTGTTTTTGTATCCTAACTTTAATGCATGGTGGTCTGATAAGACACAGGGGATTATTCCATTTTTTTGTACCTGTTGAGGTTTGCTATGTTGCTGAGTATTGGTTGATTTTTTAGAAGGTTCCATGTCATGCTGAAAAGAAGGTATATTCTTTTGTGCTTGGATAGAAAGTTCTATAGGTGTCTATTAATCCCAAATGGGTCATAACTTCTGTTATTTCCTTTGTCTCTTTGTTAAGTTTCTTTCTGGTTGTCCTGTCCAGTGGTAAGAGTGGGATGTTGTAGTCTCCCACTATAACTATGTGAGGTCTTATTTGTGATTTGATTTTTAATAATGTTTCTTTTATGAATGTTGATGCCTTTGTATTTTGGGCATAGATGTTTAGAATTGAGACTTTTTCCCCATGGATATTTCCTGTGATGAATATGAAATGACATTCTTCATCTCTTTTGATTGATTTTATTTTGATGTCTAACTTGTTAGATACTAGGATAGCTACCCCAGCTTCTTTCTCGGGTCCATTTGATTGGAATATCTTATCCCAACCCTTTTCTCTGAGGTAATGTCTGTCTTTGAATTCAAGGTGTGTTTCTTGTATGCAGCAGAAGGTTGGATTCTGTCTTCATATCCAATCTGTTAGCCTGTGTCTTTTTATATTTGAGTTAAGACAATTAATATTGAGGGAAATTAAGGACCATTGAGTGCTTATTCTTGTTTGTTTCTGGTAGTGTTATTGTATTTGCATTTACCCTGCTTTTTCTTTTGCATTTTCATAAAGTGGGCTTATCTATTGTCTTTGTTTCTGTGAGTGTATTTAACTTCCTTAGGTTGGAGTTTTCCTTCCAGTACTTTCCGTAATGCTGGATTAGTGGTTACATATTGTTTAAATCTGCTTTTGTTGTGGAATATCCTGTTTCTCCAGTTATGTTACTGAAAGCTTTGCTGGGGTATGGTAGTTTGGGCTGGCATCCATATTCTTTCAGAGTTAGTAGAACATCTATCCAGGTCCTTCTGGCTTTCTGAGTTTCTATGTAGAAGTCCTGTGGAATTCTGATAGGTTTGCCATTTTAAGTTACTTGAACTTTTACCTTTGCTATTATTAATATTCTTTCTTTATTCCGTATGTTTGTTTTTTTTAATTTTAATGTGACAAGGGGGCTTTCTTTTGTGGTCCACTCTATTTGGTGTTCTGTAGCTTCTTGTCCTTACATTGACATGTCTTTCTTTAGGTTGGGAAAGTTCTTTTCTATGATTTTGTTGAGTATGTTTTCTGCACCATTGAGTTGGGTTTCTTCACCTTCTGCTATACCTATGATCCTTAGGTTTGGTCTTTCAACAGTGTCCCATATTTCCTGGATATTTTGTGTTAGGGATTTGCTATACTTCAGGTTTTCCTGCATATTTTGTTTTAAGTATTTGTTGGTCTTAAGATTTTTTTTTTTGCTTTATGAATTCATTTCCTCTAGTTTATCTTCAGTGTCTGAGATTCTGTCTTCCATCTCTTGTATTCTGTTGGTTATGCTTGCATCTGTGGTTCCTGATTGTTTACTCAGCTTTTCCAGTTCCAGCATTCCCTCAGTTTGTGTTTTCTTTATTGTCTCTATTTCTGTTTTCAATTCTTGAACTGTTTCCTTCAGCTGCTTAATTGTATTTTGTTGGCTTTCCTTGATTTCTTGCATCTTTTGGTTTGTCTTTTCTTCCATTTTTCTGAGGATTTTCTGATTTCCTCTCTTAGGGTCTCTATCATCTGCATGAAGTTGTTTTTATGGTTACTCTCTTCTGCTACATCTGTGATGGGATGTTCATGTCTTGCTGGTGTAGTGTCTATAGACTCTGGTGGTATTATATTGGTTTTCCTGTTGTTGGATGTGTTCTTATATTGTCATCTTCACATCTTTTCTTCCAGTGGGTGCAGGTGGTGTCTCTTCCTTTCCTGGTGTTTATGGGTCTGGGGTTCTCTTCAGGTATGTGCAATTGGCTCCAATACTCTGATGGGTCTCAAGGTTGGTGCAGGCACGTCTAAGGCACTTGCTCTCCAGGTGGGAAAGAGCAGGACTGTATCAAAGATGTCAGCAGACTCTGGTTTGCTTTGTCCTCAGGGGCTGAGTCGACCTGCCTGCAGACCCCTGGGCAGGAGTTCCCAGAGTGGGCAGGCAGAAGTTTTGTCCAAGTCAGGGGCCAATGCAGCTCATATCTCCACTCTCTGCACTCTGCACTGCCTGGGGGTGGAGTAGCTCAGTGATCTCAGCAGTGTCAGGGTCTCTGGGTCTTCAGGGACTGATTCAGTCTGCCAACAGACCCTGGGGTAGGATCTCCCAGATTGGACAGGCAAAAGTTGGGCCCAAGTCAGGGTTCAAAGCAGCTCACCTCTGCACTCTTGGGGGAAGGAATAGCCCAGCTTACCCATATACAATTTTTACCATTAACTCCATGTTACCATCAGTCTTTCTATTTTTTTCTTTTTAATAACTCTGGAAATTTTCTTCTGTTTCTGGTAAACAGGGATGATTACAGAGAACCACAACATATCAAATTTCAAAGTTGCAGAGATGAAAATCAATTGAAACATTTAAAATGGGACTGCTACACCTAAACTCAGGAATCACTATGGGAGAAGGGGTTGCAAGATTGTAAGAACCAGAGAATCAGGGAGTTTAGTGTAATATTGTATCTCATTATATTTCTCATCTCCCTTTCTTTGCTTCTGTTAGATTTAGTATTTTTACTTTCATCTTCCTATTCTGTGATTTCATGTCTTCAAGAGAACAACTCATGATCTTCTAAGTTATATGAGGTTTAGGATTCTATACATGATTTGGCTCTCATAGATCACTGAACTGAATTGTCAGCTATGAAGCAAAGGGTTTGGACTCTTCTCACTGCTACAAGCGAGGAAGAAAGAACATGAGTTTTTTTTTATTATTATTATTACGGAATTGTAATTGTCTACATTTTAAACTCAGACCCTATAACCAGAAGAAGATTGATTTAATATTTTCTGTAGAAAATGTGTAAATTTAAGAATAAAAGTTGTTAGAAAACTTATTTGTAAATTATGGGGAAAAATAAAGGAACGTTACAGTCTTATTTATCTAATTGTTTTAGTTAAGAAAAACACTATTCCTTAAATTTTGAGATGTGCAATTATGGACATGTTTACAAAGGCAATCCAATGCCATTAGTAATGTATTCTCCAAGGATAAGAGTTCATCTGCAAATTAGCATGCACTTTGAGAATAAAGCATTATATCCAAAATTCTAAGAAAACGTAGAGTTGAAACAACTGAAATGACTTTTGATTTTCTGCAGGATTTATTAGAAGTGTTGCTGTGCTGCATCAAGTGTAAGGTGTTTATTATTAAACGATACTAAATAGACATCCATTCCTTAGCAGCATTTATCATGAGTACCTTTTAATTTGTCACTGTTGCTATGCCCCAGGATAACTTACTTTTTTTGAGAAATCTGATATGATTTTATGATAGCTACTTTTCTTTTGGTGTCATTTTCTCCCTTCTGTACAAGTGAGAGGACTGCATTGGAAATTACTAATGTTCTTTCCAGGTATAATTAAATAAAGCCTGAAAAATATCATTAGTTGTATTTGAGATAATAATGAATCAGTGCATGACACAAAACAAGATACTAAGTCTGCCAATTTGTGCACCACAGAAGATCAATGATAGAGAAGATCAAAACACTGGATTTCGGGGCTCATGCTGTTAGAACATAAGTGGCTTCTAAGCGCAAAGGAGGTGTAGAAAGAGGAATATATAAAGAAAAGCTTTTATCAAAATATACTTCACATCTAGAGACAGAACTGTATTTGAACCATGTAGAAAAAGAAACATGCTTAGAGTACAGAATCATAAAACTATGGAAAAGGTAGCATACACATTTTAAGAGCTAGTATGTAAATGACCAGTAGAATGGTTATTTTCTTCAGTGTATACCTACTTTGTCCAATCTTTTACAAAATCATTTTTGCTAACTTTGAGGGGATATAGCTAGCAGTTGGTTCCCTGTTACTTAATATTATTAGTCATGAAGAAACATCATGTGTAAAACGTGTTGGGGGAAGTGGGTTTATTTGGCTTATACTTTAATATGACCATTAATTGTTGAAGGAAACCAGTAGAGGAACTCAAGCAGTATAGGGATCTGAAGGTAGGAACTGTAAGGGAGTTTTCTTGCCCCAACTGCCTGCTCCCAAATAACCAACATAGAGGTATAAAATTAATTAAAATGCTTAGCTTATAGCTTGTTCTTATTACTAACTATCTCTCACAATTTAACCCATTTCTATTAATCTATGTGCTGTTCCCAGGCTGATGGCATTTACCTCTATCCTATTTTGAATGGGGGACTCATTCTGCAAAATCAGGTGACCCTCTGACTTTGTCCTTCCTCATCCCATAGAGACACAAATTCATATAGTGTACAAAAGAACTATTCTACAGCAAGGACAACATGTAGAAGCCATGAATCTGTAATGTTGAATAGTTTGCTTCCCTAGCTTGTTCATCCGATTTCTTTTTTATCTTTTTTTTTTTTTTGGTTTTTCGAGACAGGGTTTCTCTTTGTAGATTTGCAGCCTATCCTGGCACTCACTCTGGAGACCAGGCTGGCCTCAAACTCACGGAGATCTACCCGCCTCTGCCTCCCAGTTCCCTTATCCCTCCGTTCCTCAACCTGCTTTCTTACAAAACCCCAAAACACCAGCTCTTTGGTAGCAGCACCCATAAAGGGGGTGGCCTTCCACCTCCAAACCCTAATTAATAAATCCATGCAGTGTTATCTACAGCCAGATTTTAAGCAAACATTTTTTCCAACTGAGCTTCTCTCCTCTGGTAATGCTAGTTTATGTCAAGTTGACATAAAATTAGTGAGTGCATAGCATAAAAGACATAATTTTTATGTAGGCAAGATTCCCCTGAGGACATCCCTGAGTTCAGCCATGAATGTGGATTAGATGATCTGACAGTATTGCAACAAGGGTTTTATATAGAAAGTTGTGTTTGTTTGTATGTATGTAGAAAACACTTCTTGATACAGCATTGAGGTGGAAAATATTCCAAAAGATTGAGGTAGAAATTTATATCTTATCTTCAGAAAAGCCAACTCTACATGTCTCATTTCATTACAAATGAATGAAACACTAACCATAGTAGTCTCAGATCAGAGGATAATGCCGATTCTTCCTTCTGTGAAAATAAATTGTGGCCATTTTTAATCTGTGACACATGGAGTTCCATAGCATCCTAAGATTGTCAAAGGTAATCATGGCATAAAAATTATCTCTTCTGGAATGTGTGCTTTATTAAATTACATTCAGAAAAGGAGAACAATACCGTGAATTTTTATGATCTATTGCAAGATTATATAAGGGAGCTCATAGTCTGATACTGAGCCATCATGTATAGATTTTCCAAGTTGTCCTTATCGTCTGTCTAACAGAAACAAATACATAAGAAAGAAATAATTCAATTTAACCTTGATGGGTCAAAAATGGCAGAAGTGAAGTTTGTCCCAAAGCAGCAGACAGAGGGGAAGCATCTTCTTATGGGGAAATAAGATGTCTTCCTCCATTGATTATAATTAGAAGAGAAAGGAAAGAAACATGAAGAGTACTCAAATTCCCTACATGTGGTAGTGATATATCAAAGAGATGAGAACTGACACCTACATCAGAAATGTGGTCAGAAAAATCAGCATGTCCAGTCATGTGCAATGCCTCCTCCCCTATCAGTTTGGAGACAGATGAAAACTGACAACTATCCTCTCACTCACTCCATACTTCATTCCTCCTCACTTCTTCCACTCACGGAAGATGCCTTTGGATATGAAGAACTTGAAGTTCTCATCTACGGGCTCTTTGGGAAGATGTTTTGTCAAAAAAATTAGCTAAACATTTTCTTTTCATGTTCATTTACAGCCTCTTACTGAAAAAGGTCTGGTAGTGTCATTGCATAAAGGAGGTCAACCTCTTTGTCTAGATGCAGGAAATCACAGCAATTTGGCATGCTCTGATTGTTTCATTTAAGGGAGGCAATGCTGCAGTAGTGCTCTGTTGTTTATGGGTAGTCCATCCATGATGCTTAGTCAATGTGAACCCACAATCATATATACATACATACATGATAAATTTTCTCCTTCCCATCTAAAAAAAATGATGTATAGATTCTTTATGTATCTGACGTTCTCATATCACTAATCTTGCATTTTGCCATCCATGTTTATTAATCTCAATTACTTCAAGAAAAACAGTAAATTTATGTGAAATGAGTACTGGGTGATGACCCAGTGAGTAGTTTATACAACATAAAAACACCAGATGATTTATCACCCCAGATGTTGGTGATATGTCTTTGATGATCTTCTACAGTGTATATGAGCATATACTCATCAAAATATCCCTTTACCCCTTACAAGTATGTGCTTCCTTACATGTCCTGACTTTGTGTCCTCTTTGCAAATATAAAAAACTTGTGGATTACAATTCATTCTGGTCACATACTTCTATTGTGAGGCCATTTCATCCCATCAAGTGACCACATCCTTAAAGAAAACTGTTTTTTCCTCTTCCAGAAGCCACCAATTATTCATATCTCCCAGTTAGGGGTGGGGCTCATGCCCCATTCTTATTCTATGCTAGAATGTTTACTGGCTTGATGTCTGTGCAGGCAACCACAGCTACTGTAAGTTCATGAATGAAGCTAAGTCTTGTCAGAATCAGCAGACAAAGTTTTTCTGAAGCTCTTATTAACCACTGGCTTTTCTAATCATTTAATTTACTCTTCTGTGATGGGCCCAGAACCGTAGGAAGGTTCTCAGTATTTCATTCACTGTACTTTGATCAATTATATGTTTCTGCAATAATTTTCAGCTGCTTCACAAAGATACTACTCTGATGAAGTCTGTAAGATTCACTAAACTACACATGAACACAGATTTACTGAAACATAAAAATGTAGTGAGCAATATAATACTATGTACAATTATTTACCATGCAAAGACATTACAGTGATATGAAAATTAAATGTCTTTTTGTGTTAGATGTGGCAACCCTTAAGATATGGTTGTGGGGCTGGAGAGATAGCCCTATGCCTAAGAGCATGTAGTGTTCATGTAAAGGACCCAGGTTCAATTCCTAGCACTCGTATCAGTGAAATCATAGCTGGTTGTAAGTCTAGATCTTGGGCCATCTGATGACCCTGCCTCAAGAAGCATTTCCCTGTACTCATGTGCATTTAGTACCAATTAGTGTCTACATAATTTAAAATCAAATCAAATCTAAAAGATAAATATTTGAATAAATCTTTTTATTTTTTTAGTTAGATAGGCATAGATACCCTTCTGTACCCTGATTTTCCAACAACCAAGTGTTATCTAAACAAATTCTAGGAATGTATTTACAAGCTCTGGAGTTTAAATTATATTAAATGATGTTGTGGAAGAATATTTAATGACAGAAAATTTCACAGAGAGTTTTATTTGGTCCCTTTCCCCATCTCTAGGGGACCATGTATGTCTCTCTTAGAGTCCTCCTTGCTTCCTAACTTCTCTAGTGGTGTGCATTGTAGGCTGGTAATCCTTTGCTCTGTGTGTAAAATCCATATATGAGTGAGTGAGAGTAAAATCCTTTGACCTATGTGTAAAATGTATATACCACTTTTGTCTTTTTGTGACTAGGTTACATCATTCAGAATTCAAGATCCCCTGAGCAAATTGGGAGCAAGGGGGAGAGGAGAAGGAGTTAGGAGAATGAGAAGGGGAGAAGAGGAGTGAGGAGGATATAAAGGAGCAGGGAGGTTGTGTAGGGGGAAGAATAGAGGAGAGCAAAATAAGACGTACCATCAGAGAGGGAGCCAGTATAGGTTTAAAGAGAAATCAGGCACTAGGGAAATGTCCAGAGATCTACAAGGATGACACCCACTAACCATCTAAGCAGCAGTAGAGATGCTACCTTAAATGCCCACCCCTGATAATTAGATTGACTAACAGCTGATGGAAGTAGATATCAACAGCTAAACACTGAACAGAACTGGAATCCAGTTGCAGAGAAGGAGGAGTGATGAGCAAAGGGGTTCAGACCAGGCTGGTGAAAACCACAGAAACAGCTGACGTGAGCAAGTGGGAGCTTTTGTCCCCAAGACTGATCACTGGAAAACCATCATGGAACTGATCTATAACCCATGAATGTGGCTATCAGTGAGGAGGCCTTGGAAATCTATGGGGCCTCTTGTAGTAGATCAGTATGTATTCCTAGCATAGGAATGGATTTTGGGAGCCCATTTCACATAGAGGGACATTCCCTCAGCCTAGACACACTGGGAAGGGCCTAGTCCCTATCCCAAAGGATATGACAGATTCTGAAAACCCCCATGGAAGAACTCACATTTCCTGGGAAGCAGAAATGGTATGGGATAGGTTAGGTGCAGGGGAGAATGGGAGGTAGAGGGAACTGAAATTGACATGTAGAACCATCTTGTTTCTAACTTAAATAAAAAAATGGAGGAAAAAGTTTTATCTGTTTAGTAACCAGCTTTAATTTTTATTCATCTTGTGTAAAATGGCATTCTATTATCTTTATAATTTCCTGCATAATTTTACTATTGGAGAAGAATCATAAATTAAGAGAAATTTGGGGGCTGAAGGAATGGGTCAATCAATAAAGTACTTGCCCATGGGAGCATGAAAACCTGAATTCATTTCCCAGAACTCATGTAGAAAAGCTTGGTATAGTGGAGCATGATTGAAATTTCAGCTCTTGGGTAATAAAGACAGGCAGATTCCAGGGGCTAACTGTCCAGACAGCCTAGTTAAACTGGCAAGTTTATTCTAGTAATAAATCTTAGCTGTACCTAACAAAGGACAGCACTGGAAGAATGACATGCCACATTGGCCTTTGGTGTCCACACATGGCCCTATTTCAGTTGTAGAAAATTATCTTTCAGGACATACCTTATCATGTGACTAAACTTTGCACCAGAATTAAGTAGTAATTTCAAAATGATAAACCACTGAGTCCATGTCCCTTGGTATGTACTTTAGACAAACAGCTGCCATTGAGTATGACAGTTCAAAAAAGACCACTATTCACAAATGCATGTTGATGAGGCAAGCCACCAATCAGAATATTTCTAATGCTCACAAGAGCATAGGTGTCTCTTGGTTCATATTTTAACTGCCTTAGGAATTTACAGAAAACATGAAATGTCGTGAAACTTCAAAGGCATATGGTATGGTGTTTCAAATAAAGTATTCATAAGGAAAATGCCATTCATTAAAAAATAGTGCCTTAAGTGAGAAAAGGACAAAAACTTACACATCATACACATTTTTAAAAAGCAGACAAGTAATACACTTAATAAAATAAGCTCTATTCAAAATATTGTCACATATGTTTGTTAACTGCTTAACTTCACACACAAAGGACATAAAAGTAGGCTGTAAATTCTAATCAAATTAGGTTTAGAACTGAAATGTCATGTCTGCTACTGTTTTCCCAATCACCATTGCTAACAGAGAGCAGAAAGGCTATCTCCTCCATGTATAGACATTTGCACATTCCAGAAAAGAGATGTACTGTTGATTTTCTTTTTATATTTCTGTGTTGCTAGTAGTTAAGGCTGACCTTATGCAGAAAGCCCAGTGCACAGTTATTTGTTTGGAGGTTTTCATGCATATATGTAATGATATTATGAAATATCAGTTCCAGTGTGAGGGAGAGATCATGGTGTACTTGAAAACAAAGCACAGTCCAGGCAAACCCATCAAATTTAAAGTACTTAGTTTCTTCTGAAACATGTAAATATTTGGATGTTCCTGTGTTAATTAATGACTTGTTAAACTTAGGTGTATCCATCCATTAAGTTGTTGAACATTGTCTTGAAGAATTTTGAACATGCAAATGATCATACACTGTGACTCTTATATTTAAATACACTGTTTTCTACCCCTGACGTTTAATATGCCCATCACCTCCTGGCAGCACATCACTCCTTTCCATGGGCCATCCTTGTTAATTCAGATTTCCTAAATTTCATAATCTAAATATTTTTTGAAGATAATATATTCCAACTCTCATAATTGTGAATATCATAAAAATAGTTGTATGGCATTGTGTTGAGTTTTTATTAGCATTATTTCTCCTAAATTTATGACTGTCTTAGAAAACACTAATTTGAAGCTTTGTGTGTTCTCTATGTGTATTCTCTCTGTGTGTTTATATAGCATGCACTTAAGTATACAGTTGTACAAGCTTTTGAAAAAGTCTCAAAATGCAAACAAGAATATTTGGTGTTTTATGATTCTCTGCCTGCTTCTCTTTGGACACTGATGAATGGCACAACCACTCTTTGGAATGTGCTGGCTAACAGGAGAGCTTGTAGGACAGCATGTCTCTCTATCTTATAATATTAGGAATAAAAGCAAATCCAGCCACTCCTGGCTTTCTTTTAAAATTATTTAACTTATTTTTACTGAAATAGATTCTTCTTTTATACATTTCATACAATACCAACCACAGTTTCCCCACTCTCCTCCTCCTGGCTCCACTCAATTTCATTCTCCCCTAGATCTACTCACCCTCCATTTCTTCACCAGAAAAGAGCATCCACCAAGAGGTGACAGTGAAACAGGACAAAACAAGATACAATAAGATAAGGCAAAAGACCTCATATACACATTGCACAAGTCACAAATGAGACCCATCATACCATATAGTCACTGTCTCAACTATGTTCAAACACAAGGATCTTGGATTTCAAGAAGAAGACTATTTATTTATTTGTTATTTATTTATTTTTTGCAAAATCTAACTGAAGTCAGAGTTAGCATTAGAATCATATAAATTTGCCTTCATCACTCTGTCTTCCAGCACAGTCGTCATTTGATCCTGTTCACAGACTTCAATGAAAAACCAATGGAACCACTTAGATGATGTTTCTCGAATGGAATGATTTTGGTTTAAAAGTATGCAACAAGATATCATATTAAGTTTCAGTTTTTCTATTACTCAGAGTGGTATCTGTCTTCCAATAACCACAAATCAGGTCTTGATGCTTTACAACATAGAATAAAGATGATAGTATCTACAATATGTTTTATCTGAGGGTATATTGTCGGGGAAGAAGTGGAAAAAGCAAGTGATACCCCACAACTAACAATTTTATGCTTCTTACTCATCTGCCAATTTTCCCACATCTGCTACACTTTTAAACACACACACATATCCTGGTTGTTCCCAATGGGCACTGTCTTGGCAGCAAGTTACAGGGCTGTAAATGCACATATAGTCATGTGGAAGTGCTCAGCTGAACCTTCCTTTCTTGAGTGTTGACTAAGAGTGAGGTTATTGGTTGGGCCAACATGTCCCAAACATCCTATTTCCCTTCCTTTCCTCCATATGCTTTATGTAAGAATCATGCAGCTAAATGAACACAGAACATCAGGTAATAAAAAGTGGCTCACTGCACAGGAAATCTGGAGAATATTTCTTCAGGCTCCCTGGGAAACTAATGTAAACGGTGGTCAGTAACTAGGAAATATAAAACTAATCTAGCATAATGGCATTCCTTCGTGAATAAGGACCTAGTAATTATGCTGATTCTCATTCTTCCCATTTTTTGAGAATTGTTTGTTTTATACTGGCCAGTTTGAATAAAAATTTTGTGGTCATAGTGGCTCAGTCATGAAGCATCTGGCTCACAGAACAATTCAGTTGTATGTAGTCTTCAATATACTGCCCTGTTATAAAGAGAAGTCCAATGACTTGCCATTGGGCCTATACTAAATAGAGACAGGTTTCTTAAGACAACAAATTTATGAACCACTGAGTGTAAGATATGGGAATGGGATATTTATATAGGAGTAGCCAAGTCTGGATCAGAACACAAAGAGAAAAGTGAATTAAAGTGAGTGAAGTTAGGTTCTGAAATGATGATTAAGTGACCATTGCTGAGCTTCTTAGAGATGACATTAAAGAGGGAAATCCAATATGATACTTATTAAAATAAAATGAGAACTATAACATTTGTGGGGAAAGATAATTTATGATACTTTTAGTGTTGAGGTAATGATGCCTTAAATATTTTTCCAGTGAGTGACATTCAATAATTAGTAAAGTAGGCCCAAGAGAGAATATGCATTTGTGATAATTTTTAAATTCCATTTTCACTATATTTGTAGTACAATTGATAGGATAGCACACAGAATATCCATGTAAGCATCTTACATGGTAATTTTAGTATCTTATAATAATTCATTTCTCTGAATTTAGCATTGCTGTTCTAAGATATAATAAATGTAATATTATTTCATTTCCCCTCATATTAGTGTGATTTTCATAACTAATTTTTTACAAGAAAGACTCCAACTATTATTGTCATACAAATAAAATAAAATTTAAAATTCTAATTGGCAGCAAATACCACAACTGCACAAAATGGTATGTCAACAGTATTCAAGACAGGACACATCACACCAAGGAGAATATCTGGGTCTAATTCATTATCCTTTGTGTTTGTGAAATGTAGTGATATATTGTTTATGGTTTAATAAAGCCATTGTAGATCAAAATGCAAAACTAGCCACTGCCATAGAGCAAGGCAGTGGTGATACACACCTTTAATTCCAGCAGTCATAGTAGATAGCCATAGAAGCAAGGAGATGGTGGTATGTACTTTTAATCTCAGACAGAGGTAGACAAATCTCTGTTAGTTCAATTCCAAACTGAGCTACTTGAAATTGATCCAGTCTAAAAGAGAAACAGCTCACAAAGGGTGATCCTATCACTTGGGATCACATGGCTGTAATCCCAGTGCTAGGGATATGGAGACAAGAGTTATATAGCTAGGAGGAGAGAGGAACATATGTCAGGGGGAGAAAGGAAATCAGAGAGATTGCAGTCTGAGACTTCGTGAAGAGCAGTGCAGTCTACATTCTACTCTCAGGATTCATGGACACAATCGTCAATTCTGCCTGACATAGAGGTAAGTGATACAGGCTTGGCCGCTTTGCTTCTCTGATCTTTCAGCTTGAGTCTCAATATCTGTCTCTGGATTTTTATTAATAGTGCTACACTGAATTATCTTAATATAGGCAATCAGAAATTACTCTCTAGGGAAAGAATACTCTTACTTGCTAAATATGGCAGGCTTTTTACCTTCCCTAAAGGAGTCTGTAGAAATGTTAAAAGAAGCATATTCCTGTTTCTTCAACCATGCTGAAAAAAATACTCAGCTGTTCTATTTCATGAGTGGCAAATTTGGTCTGGAACAAAGTATGTAAATTGGAATGAAAACATGTGATACCACCCTAATCAAGCCATAATCATTTCCAATACCTCCTAAAATTTATTTCATGCCCTTATGAAATCACTTAATGCATAGTGAACACTGGGTTTGTATCACCATAGAAAGTTTATTTGATCTTCAACTTCATAGCAAACTACTCCATAAAGAAAGCATTGCTTAGCATCTGGCATATTTTTATAACCCACCACAATTTTACTAAAACAAATCCATTGTCTGTTCTGGTTAATTGCTTCATAATATTCCATCATAAGAATATATTACAAACTCAAATTCTTGATGATACATATTTGAATTGTTATGGCTCTTTTGGCCTGACAAATGAGGATGTTCATACAAAAGCATCCGTAAATGAGCATTTTCATCTATATTGTTAAGTGCTGATGAGTGACTATGCAAGTATATGTTTGCTTATGGAGAAAAATCAAGTTGTCTATGTGGTTAAAGTTTCTTACATTCCTATATAAGAGAGATTGTCATTCTTGTAATTTATTTTTGTCATTTGTTTTTGGCAATGTGTTATTTGTAGTTTGTCAATTATACATAATATACAGTTAAGTAGAGGCTTTAAAAATTATCAGCTGGGTGGTGGTGGCTCATGCCTTTAATCCCAGCACTCGGGAGGAAGAGGCAGGTGAATTTCTGTGAGTTCAAGACCAGCCTGGTCTACAAGAGCTAGTTCCAGGACAGCCTCCAAAGCCACAGGGAAACCCTGTCTCAAAAAACCAAAAAAAAAATTATCAGTTAATTTTAGATGATAAAATCTCATTTCACTTTATTTGTTTTTTCTTTATGTTTTACTGTTGAGGTTCAGGAATTCTTTTCATATCTTAGGTATAAATCTTTAAATGTGAGTTGACATAAAATATTTTTCAAATATTTTTAATTAAAAATCATTTTGCATTTTGCATGCCAACTCCCTCTGCTTCCCTATCCTGATCCCCACTTCTCACCATTCCTACCTCCCATCCACTCCACAGAGGGGGTATAGTCTTTCATATGCGTCCCTCTATGGACCCCCTTAAAGTAGGAAATTACCAATACAGAGCCAAGTAGAAATATAAAGATATTTAATAGGGAAAAGCTTTACTTACTGAGTGACCTAGCCAGCCAGCATGGCAGCAATCTGTACAGCAAGTCAAAAAGTGAAACTGAACTACCCAGCCACCTGAATCTCTCCTCTACGTCACCCTGCCCCTGCCCTCATAGGCATGGTCACACAGACCTGTAGCCAGCCCCTAAGCAGGCGTGGCTATAGGTTCCCCTACAATTCCCATTTTAGTTTAAAAGAGGATTAAAACATAACAGTGTAAAGTATCCAAAATTAACAATCATACAGGTGAAATATAAGAAGATACAACAATCTGCTATGTCACATCCTAACTATCTATTTTAACTAAATCTTACAGTCATCTGAAAGAGATGTCCAAACCTAAACACCTCCTTCGAATCCCAACCATAAAAAATAGGAAGCTATCCCTAACTAGGTATATATAATATCCTAAATGACAACAATGGGGAAAGGGGGCATAGCATCCTCCAAGTTACTTCCTGATGAAATGGGATGACAATAGCCTTGTGGGTTCCTGTAGGAAGAAAATGTTAGTATAGTGAAAATCTTGAATGGATTGTATCCAGTCCATGTTAGATGGGATTCACTTGATTAAACATCTCGCTTGAAATCCTCAACTTGATTGAAGTCAGTACCCGAAGATCTGGCAGGAGTGTCAGTTGAAATGGAGCAAGTTGCATCCAGTGCAGTGAAGGAGGTGTGGCCCATTTTCTTTCCAGGGTGTCCAGGGATTGCTGTCAGGCAGGTATTCATTGGCTCTGTGGGACTCAAACATAAACAGTTAGCAGAGAAATGTTTGTTTATGTATGTACACACACACGTTGGGGAATGCAACCATGGTAGTATAACAATTATGAGAGGGTGTAAACCTTGAAAGAAAGATCAAGGAAGAAAAGACAAAGACAGTCCCCAAATTCTTCTTTTATTCTGTATTAAATCAATTGGCTTCTTGATACAATACAGAAAATCTAAAGTTTAGTTAATCAACGTGCTTGGATTTTAAAAGAGGAAAGCCAAATCCACCTGTAAATCCAGCGATGGTTTAATTGAATAGGAACAAGGAAATAAGGAGAAATAGAATTCTCAGAAAGACACCTGTAAAGTTTGCCATATGTCATGTTCCTTTTGTTTGATGGTTATAGCTACCTTCTCTTCTTAAGTATCTACCCATGCAGTGTCCTTTGACTTCTGGAGATGAGTTTTCCTGTGAAGATAAAAGCAAAACACTTCCCTTTCCTTTGGGTGGTTTCTATTTAGTTTATAAGATATACATTAGTAGAATAGCTGTCATTTCTCCATGTCGAGAGGTTTTTCCTTTTCAACTAGAATCTTGATCAACTTTGATGCTATCTAAAGTTTTTCTCCTGTGGAAACCAATGCAAAACCCCTAACCCAACTTAACATATGTCCTGGTTTCCATACAGAGGTTAGTACATCTTTGAAGTATACGGGCTGATTCAGTTCAGAATTTTTTCTGTAGTCCAGTGTCTTTCTTCAGCTGATTGTCCTTTTTCATTGGCATTAAGAAAGTTTAGTGCTAATAAATCATTATGCAACCTATGTTTGGGGGGGTTAGTCTTCCAAGCCTGTTTGTTGAGCATCTCCTTAAGTGCTCTATTTGATCTCTCAACCACTGCTTGTCCAGTAGGATTGTGTGGTATTCCGGTGACATGCTTTATGTTACAATTGAAAAACTGTTCCAATTTTGTGGAGACATATGCTGGGCATTGTGACTTTTTATTTGTGCAGATATACCCATAACTGCTATCACCTGTAGCAGGTATGTAATAACAGAATCAGCCTTTTCAGGGTTAAGAGCAGTAGCCCATTGGAACCCTGAGAGTGTGTTTACAGTATGATGCAAATATTTCAAATTTCCAAATTCTGCAAAGTGAAAGACATCCATCTGCCAAACCTCATTTCTCCAAATGCCCTTAGGATTATAGCCTGCTGGCACTGGATTTTGGTTATAAAAGGAACAAGTAGGACAGTTCCTCACTAACTCCTTGGCTTGTTGCCAAGTGATGGAGAAGTCTTTTTTCAAACCTTTGCTATTTACATGATGTTTCTTATGAAATTCTGAGGCTTCTAGCACACTTCCAATTAATAAATGATCAATCTCATCATTGCCTTTTGCTAGTGGGCCTGGCAGATCCGTATATGGGATCTGATACCTGTAATGTATATAGAAATACTTCTGTTTCTGATTGTTTTATGTAATTGTAGAAACAATGAGGTTGATTCTGTATTATCAGGAATGAATTCTGCAGTCTCAATGTGCAACAGGACTCTCTCTGCATAATGGGAATCAGTAACTATATTAAGACGTTCTGTAAAATCCTTAAGTACCATGAGAATTGCATATAATTCTGCCTTCTGTACAGATGTATATGGACTTTGAACTACTTTACTTACATCACCTGCTTTATAACCTGCCTTATCTGATTTGTTGGCATCAGTGTAGATGGTAAGAACTCCAGAAATTGCAGTTTGTCTTATAATACGTGGAAGAATCCAGACTGAATTTTTTATGAATTTAATTCTGTCAGTTTTGGGATAATTGTTGCTAATCGTTCCCCAAAAGTCAGTAAGAGCTATTTGCCAATATCATTATCCTTCCACAAGGAGGAAATTTCTTCATTAGTTAAAGGTACTATAATTCCTGCAGGATCATTTCCAGTCAGTTTACGAAATCTTAATTTTCCCTTTTAAATCAAATCAGAAATCTTTTCTATATATGTCTTAAACCTTTTATTCTGTTTATGTGGCTGAAATATCCACTCCAATATGGTGTCTTCCCTGTGCATCAGAATTCCAGAAGGATATAATCTGGATGGCAAGGTAACCATAATATAGTCTAGATTAAGGTATATCCGATCTAAATGTGCATCCAATATTCTGTTTTCTACACATTGTAACTCTTTTTCTGCCTCAGGAGATAATATTCTAGGACTGTTTAGGTCCTTATCACTTTTAAAGGCCATTTTTAAATGTTTTAAGTCATGTCCTTCTACACCAATAATCGTCTGTAGTTGAGAAATTTCCCCTAATAATTTCTGAAGAGAATTAAGAGTTTGATAATGATCTCTCCTAATTTGTATCTTTTGAGGTCTGATTCTCTGTAAGTCTATCTTGTAACCTAAATAGTTAATAGAATCTCCTCTTTGTATCTTTTCTGGGGCAATCTGTAACCCCCAATGAGGCAGAACTTCCTTCACCATTTCAAACATATGTTCCAAAGTTTCCTTATTGGAATCTGATAAAAGAATGTCATCCATGTAATGATAAACAACAGATTGCGAACATTTCTTATGAATTATTTCCAAAGGTTGCTGTACAAAGTGTTGACACAAAGTAGGACTATTTAGCATTCCTTGTGGCAAAACCCTCCACTGATATCTCCTAACTGGCTATGAATTATTAAGAGTTGGTACAGTAAATGCAAATTTTTCTCTATCATTTTTCTGTAACGTTATTGTGAAAAAAACAGTCTTTTAGATCAATGACTATGATGGGCCATACTTTAGGTATTAAGGAAGGTAATGGCATTCCAGGTTGTAGAGAGCCTATTGATTGTATTACTTTATGGCTCTCAGGTCTGTCAGCATTCTCCACTTACCTGACTTCCTTTTTATAACAAAAACAGGAGAATTCCAAGGACAGGTAGATTCCTCTATATGTCCAGCATCTACCTGTTCCTGTACTAACTTTTCTGAAGCCTCTAGCTTCTCAGAGGTCATATGCCATTGTCCTACCCAAACTGGTTCATCTGTGAGCCACTTCAATGGCAGGGCTTTTGACTCCTCTGAAGTTCCATCATTTGTACCTAGTTTCTGTGCAGTATGGAAGATTGGTAACCGTTTTCCATAGCATCTTACCAGATCTTTTCTGCTATCTAAAGATTGTACATAATTTGTATCCGACACTGGAGGAATGTTAATCTGAGTATTCCATTGCTGTAAGAGATCATGACCCCAGAGATTTGTAGCTATATCTGCCACGTATGGTTTCAGTATCCCTTTTTGTCCTTCCAGTCCAATGTAGACCACCGAGTTAACACTCTGTCCAACTCTAGATAGAGTCCCAATTCCTAAAAATTGTACATTTGCCTCTCTAAGAGGTCATTTCTGAGGCCAAGACATTTGGGTAATTATAGTTACATCTGCCACAGTGTCTACTAAGCCAGTAATAACTTTATTATTAATTTTCACTTTCAACTGAGGCCTTTTATCATTAATAGAAGCTTGCCAAATCATGCATTTCTCATTTTGTCCAGTCACATTTGATTCTTCATCACTATTCAAACTACCATCTAGAGCAGTATCATTTTTCAAAATAGGAAAAGAATTATCCATTCATCCTGTGAGAGATTGTCTCCCACAGCTACTGGGAATGACCGGACCTTTCTTGAAGTGGGGGCCTTCTTGGTGTCCCCCCTCGCGGTTTCCTGGCCTTACTGGGTTTCCTTTCATGTCCCTGGTTGATCTACATTCATTGGTCCAGTGTCTGCCCTTACCACATCTTCTACACAATCAAGAAGGCAGTGGCCTTCCATAGGAGGCATTGTTAGAATTTGTTTGTCTACAATTTCTCTTAGTATGTCCCATTTTACCACAGTTGTAACATCTAGGTTCCTGGCGCCTTCATGGTCTCCAGGGGAAGGCTCTTCCTACCTAAGGTTCTGGTTCACAGTAGTAGTAACATCTAGCCTCTTGGTACCTATGTTGAACTCTCTAATGTGCTTCTCCTTCCCAAGCCCTTGCATCCTTACCTGTAGAATTTTTAATTTCCTATTGCCCTTTTAACCCTTTTGAAATGGCTTCTCCTACCCAAGCTCCAGTGTCTTGCACATGATAGTCAATGTTGGCTGCATGCAAACCCCATTCTTCTAGCGGAGTTGATCTGATCTTTAAAGGCAAAAGTATTCTTTTGCATATTGTGTTTGCATTTTCATAAGCTATTGTATATATAATTGATTGTCTTGTTTCTGGATCTGTTACCTATAATTCTACTGCCCTAGTTAACCTTTGTAAGAAGTCCTGGAACTATTGTGTAGGTCCCTGTTCTATTATGGTATAAGCTTCTAGGTGTCGTCCTTGCTCATGAACCTTTTCCCAGGCATTTAATGCTGCTTTCCTGCGTAGGGACAGTATATCATCATCATATTCACCCTGAGCTTGTGGGTTACCATAAATACCCTCATCAAGAATCTTATCTATAGGGGATTCAAAACTGTCCTTTATGCCCTGTCACTCAAGGAGCTATGTTCCTTCCTTCACCAATGTCTTCCACTGGATTTGGCATGAATTCTCAAGTACAGCTGTACCAATCATTCCCAATCTGTGGGTTTCACCCTGTTGAAGGTTGCCCATGAATGTAATAGCTGTTTTATGTTTGGGCTATGGAGACCATATGAGACAACTGATTCTTTAATATTCTTAAGCTCCTTCAGCTCTATTGGTTGCCATTCATAAGCCATCCATCCATGAGGGTGTTTCTTAGAAGCTGGCTTTTCTACCAAGGTAGCTGGGTATACTTATAGTGTACGAGTAACAACCTCAGAGGAATAGTCATGATACCTGGGTGGAGTAGGTGCCTTGGATTGGAATGATTCTGCTTCTGAGGCATCCCAATGATCTTTAAGCCTAGTATTGATATCCTTATGAATAGTTTCAATCTCCTTATTCATAAAAGATTCCAAGCATGTTGGTGAATCTGTAAATTCCACTAACTGCTCCTCTTCATGTTTTTCTAGGTCTTTAATAGGTCGTCCTTAGGTGGCATCTGTATGGTATGGAAACTGCCTTCTAGCTATTGGAGTCTAGATTCAAGGTCATGATTTGCTGATTTTGAGTCCTCAGCAATCGACCATATGGACCTATGTAATCTGTCAGCCCTGTACTGTAAATTATCTTCCAAACATTCAAATATAGACTCAAATTTGTGATCTTCTATTTGGATGCTTCAATAATTGATTGAATGGCATTGTCCAATTCTTCAACCCTATCCTGAGTATTTTGCACCTTTGCATCTAGTTTCTGAGTAACATTGCCTATCTGAGTTTCAGGCTGGCTACAGATATTCTTTAGCTCATCACAGTCTTCTGGCAGCCTAGCCACTAAGGCCTCAGACATGGAGGATCTCTCTGTGTTTATCTTATTATAAATACGCTGCATCTCATATTGAGTAACAGACAGCTCTGTCTTTAGCATATTGGACACAGAGCCAAGCTTATCATCCAATTTCTATTCCACTTGCTGCACAATTGTGGTCTGACCTAATCTGTTCTCCAAAACCTCATTGCGTAAAGCTGTTGTTTCCTGTAAGTAAGTGGGGAGGTTATCTTTATCCCTATTCCTGAGTCCTCTGGCTAGTAATATTATTTGTATGAGCAAGCTAACTGTCATTAGGCATATAGACCAGTAATTGGCAAACCAGCATCCTTATCAAACATTGAATTCACCTAATAAGCAAAAATATTACCAATTTTAGCAAATGATAAATATTCTGGTATAATTTTACCTGATTTCTACTCCAGATGCAGTAACTATTTTTGACCAATGTGTGGCACAAGCGTTCAGTTACTCCGGGGCATTTGGCAGTGGTCAGTGGCAGCTGTGGAGAGAGGTCACAAAAGCGGCTGCGCTTATCTTAGAGCGTATACAGCCAAGTAGCAATATACGGGTATTTAATAGGGAAAAGCCTTACTGGCAGTCCGAGCTGGTCCCCAGTGCATGGTGGTAAAAAAGTAGGAGGTCTGTGTGAGTGTCCAAGCTGGGTGGATGGTTTTGAGCATCTCAGTGGCAGCAGGTCAGCTGGGAGCTGGGAGCACCTGTGGAGAGAGGGAGCTTTACCGGCCTAGGCCACTGGCCCAGTGGAACCCTCAGGCTGTCCCAAATGGGGTGTAGGTTTCCAATATCCCGCTCCTGACAACCAGATAAAATGCGCAATTACCAACATGGAGCCAAGTAGAAATATAAGGATATTTAATAGGGAAAAGCCTTACTTACAGAGCGACCTAGCCAGCCAGCATGGCAGCAGTCTGTATAGCAAGCCAAAAAGTGAAACTGAACGTGTCCAGCCACCTGACTCTCTCCTCTACATCACCCTGACCATGCCCTTGGAGGTGTGGTCAGGCAGACTTGTAGCCAGCTGCTAAGCAGGAGTAGCTACAGTTTCCACTACACCCCCTTTTTACCTAGCTTCTTTGGGGTTGTGGATTATAGACTGATTACCCTTTGCTTTATAATTAATATCCACTTATGAGTGAACACATATTGCATTTGTCTTTCTGGGTCTTGGTTACCTCACTTAGGATGGTTTTTACTAGTTCAATTAATTTGCCTGAGAATTTCAAGATGTTATTCTTTTTGCCACTGCATAATACTCTTGGTCTTCCATATATACCCATTTTTTACAATGAGAAAATTTTTAGTTTTAGCTTTTGCCTACTTTTACTACTATTGTAAATACTGTTATCGTGTTTTGTTTAAATGTTGCCAAACATTTTATCATGAACTCCATACAAAAAGCATGATGTTGCCTGTCATTTTGTCTTTTGTATTATAACAAAATACATATTTTTTTCAAATACTGAAACAAATTTGCATTTTTCTAAAAAATTCACTTGTTCACAATATCTTTTATGTACTACTATTTATGAGATAGGCTTGACATTGCTATATATATGTGTGTGTGCATATTTGCCTGCAATTAATTGATGAATTAATTAGGCATCAGGTTCTATATTTAATTCAATGTGATCATTAAAACAATTCACTATTTCTTGGAAGCATTTATGTGAGTTAGTACTATCCCAAGTTAGCTTTAATTGTTTACTTACCATAAGGTATAGTCATCTGAGAGAAAATGGTCAAATTAGGAATTGCTCGGATGAAACTGGCCTGTACACATATCTGTGTGGGATGGTCTTACTGGCTAATTTAATTGTCAACCCAGCCCACTGTGGGCAGCAGATCATGTGGTTATAAAATAGGAACAGAAATTTGGGGGAGTGAAATTTTTCACCAAGAATCATTGATGCAATTAACAAACCCATATATGTCTACCTTTTCTTCATGCCATATATTTAGTGAAAAATCTCTCATATAAATAAAAAGAAATATTTATGCACAGAAGGAGAAATAATTTTATTTTTAAGGCTAGTTCTTGTTTTGAGGTCTTGATGGATTTTTCAAGATAACTAGCATTACATCGTATATGACAGTGTCTAAATTCATATTCCTTACTTAAGGATTTGTATGGAGGTTTTCTCTGTAATTCATTAACAGAACATTTGTGATTTGGGGCTAGTTTTTGCACTTAGTCTAACTAGAGATTTGTAGTCTGACTGCCTTCAGTTTTAATGACTTCCCTTTTTATATGTAATATTTATTGTCTAGTAGTAACAAGCAGCATAATTTATTTTTCTGTGCTATTAATACAGTTAGATCATTTCTGTTAATACATTTTTGTTACTGTTTGGTTGAAGATTTTTATCTTCCTCATGATTATTTATTTGTATATTGGCATTTAGTTAGGAGCTTTCTAGTTTAAGATTACTGACAATTTTTGCCACCATTTTATTGGCTTTTAATTTTCTTTTTATTTATTCTATGTGTCCTGATTGAATTCATTTTCCATTCATTCGCATCCACCCATTACCCCTGTACCCTACTGCAAATAAAACAAAATATAAGAGAAAAAAGGGTGAAAAGGGGGAAATTTAAAAATCTCATTGGAAGCTGCAATGTGACACTGTGAGTCACACCTTAGAACCCTTTGTCCATATATGTTTATTTGCAAGGTTCATTAAAAAGAGTCATTGTTCTATTTTGAGGTCCCTTGTTTTACTACACCATCGATGCTGTACCCTCCCTGAGACTTTTCTGGGATGTCCTGTTGTTGTCTTCTGTTGTGAGATGTTGCAGCTTTGGGTCTTCAGCTCAGGTCCTTTCACTTGTTCCAGAAGATCATAGATGGGGTAGATGTTGGGGAAGACTAAGAAATAACCCTGGTTCTCAGCCTGGGCAGCTGCAGGGTTGATCAGATGGCAAGTTCTCCCCTGTTCTCATCACCAGCGTGAGCTCCGTAACAATGTCACAGCTAACTCAGCTCTTATAGAAATGAGTGAGAGGTGGTCAGTTCTCCTGCTTTCATGCTCTTGGGGTCAGCTTTCCCACACCTATACCCATCAGGAACAGCTCTATTTGGTTGCAAGGAAAGACATTGTGATCATGGAACAGCTGTTCCCCTTACCCATTTGCTGTTAGGCGGTATGGGTAGGGGATTGATGCCCCACTCACCTTTCAATACCTGAGGCAGGTGGGAGACCTGGCCCTCTGGTCATAAGAGCTGGGAAAGGTATCTCTGACCCCCACCAGCTGCAACACTTGGAAGGGTCGTCCCTGTACCTCACCTGGACCTCAAAAGAGAGACAAACTTGTTGGGACAGGTGTGTGTGAACCAGACTCAAACTTGATGTTGGGAGCATGAGAGACCTGTACTCATTACTCAACAATCTTAGGGCAGCATGGGCAGGGAAAAGATGCAGAGCAGGAAAAGAGCATGCCCTGCACCTCATAAAGGAAGTAAAATAGAGCCAACCCTGTTGGTGGAGATGTGGGCAAGCCAGTCCTGGAATTGTGAGCTTGGGAGAACTGTCCCTATTTTGTTGTTTTTGGTAAATGATTTGAAGCCCTCATGATCAGGAAGCTATTTTGTATTGTTCATCTCTTTGACATCCCTAGATGCTCTCTGTGGCTGAACGCTGTGTCTGTTATAATGATTGTTCCACACTTGAGAAAAATATATGCAATCTTGTTGGGTTAGTGTTGCCTTGATGACTGTTGTGTCCTAGTGGTTAGGAAAGTATAGTCTCTTTTAAAGTACTCATGTGTTTCTGTGATCTCTTACCAAATACAGTATATTTAAGTATGAAAATCTAAATAAGTTTATTGGTTTGCTTCCACACATGTCAAATATCTATTCATTTATATGGAAGTATCATTAGATGCAATCACATGCAGTAGTTTTGATCTGTGATTGATGCCCTGATATTTTGAATGAATTTATATTCACTTGTATATGTTCGTGGGTATGTGTGGAGGCTAGAAACAGATATTTAGTGTCATAATTCACCAATGTATTTAATGAAACAGTGTCTCTCATTTATCTCAGTCCTTGATTCAGCTAGTATATCTAGACAACTCACTTTGGCAATCCTTTTTGAGCTCTACTTGCAGTGTTTACTGGCCTCCATGCTTGAACAGTATTTACCTGTGTTCTTATTATTCAAACTATGGTGAGACATGTATAGTAAATACTTTACCCATTGACTCATCTTCTGAGACTCATAACTTATTTTTCTATTGAAACTAAAAATTTGTATCCATAAGCAAAATTTCTTCATTTTAAATTCTAACTCCAAGGCCAGTGGAGATAATAGGCATTTTCAAATTTTCTTTCCACCCTTCATATATATATATATATATATATATATATATATATATATATATATAATGCTTCTGATGTTTTATAATTCATCAATACATAAAACATTATAAATGTATTGTTACACGTAACAACTTATATATTTTGATGAACTCATAAGATAATAATCCTAAGTATGTTCATGCTAATTCCTTAGCTATTACTGCCTTACTTACACTTAATCTACTGCCATCAAAAAAGACAATAAGAAAAATGCTTTACCCCATTATGGGATACAAATGTCCCTAAGAGAAACCACAGGCTGACTAATAAAAAAAACTCAGTGCCAGGAATAGGTTAGTTGCTTTTGGAGTTGCTGGTTAATGAAGTATAATAGAACTTTCAAAATATTATAGGCTATTGCCAGTGCTCTAGGTTAACCTTCAGAACTTCAGAATTAGACCCTATTGCTGAAGATACCACATATTTCAATAGATCAAGTAGGTACTTACCTGAAAACTTCATCACTTCTGCCTAGCTTTCACAGCACTGGAAGATGTTTTGTAAGATACTAGAAGAGAAAATTAATTCATAATATTACAGAGTTGATAAGCATTTGAGCTACTTTAATGACAAGTCTGACAAGACATGGCTACTTGAACAATAGTGGCATGAATTTCACCGAAGTAGCCAAGTGGAAGTAACCAAATTTGATTGGATTTAAGTTCTGCTCAAGTGAAATGAAATCTGTACATGGTATCATGACCCAGAACCTGTGATTATATAGGCCATAGGCCATTGGTGTGAACTTGCTTCTTTCATTCCTTTAAATGGAGAAGTTATTAAAACAACTCATTGTGACTTATTATACCTGTAGTTTAGCATATATCTCAGACCTCATTGGACATGCTTCTATTTGCAGTATATGAGAGAGACCCACAGATGGCAGAGGATCAAAAATAAGAGACTAAGAAATGAAACTACATCTTTCCCACATCTCCAAAGGCCCAGGGAAGACTGTGAAAGAGGGAGTGGAAAGACTGTAGAAGCCAGAGGTGGGGAATGACTAAAAGGAAAATAAATCCTCTGGACAAAGCAGGAGAGCTGTACATGTTCAAATTTAATCCAGACAACATCACAGCATGGATGGGGAGCAGGGTGTGAAGTTCCATCCTAAGCAGAGAATCTATTTGGACTTGACAGTTTCTGAGAAAGGAAAGTCAGTTTTCTTTAAGGATGTGTACCCTGGGTGCCAGTGGATAGCTGAACATTAGACTATATAAATGGAGCAAAAATTGAACATAATATAGGAAACAAAATTGGAAGAGTCTAGAAGAGGAGAGGCTCTAGGAGGAGTTTGTGGGTGAATATAATCAAATACATTGTATGTAATTCTCAAAGAATTGTAAAGGTGAAATACTTTTATATTGACTATTTTAATTAGTCTTGGTTTGTTTTTGGCCTGTGATAAAAATTTCCACATGGCCTCATAGTATTTAACTTTGAATAATTCCAGTATTACTTGTAGTGTGCATGTACAACAAAATTCTTTGTGTTTATCCAGAAATGTCTTTACTTGTCTTCATATTTTGAAAGATACGTTCAATTTGCGTGGGATCCTAGTGTGACAGTGTTTTTTCATTTGTTTTCCTCTTAGCACTTTTAAGGTACAATTTTATTTAGCTTCCTTTTTGTATGATGAAATGTCAGCTTTCATTATTATTATTGCTTCATTTTATGCAATATCGAATTTTCCTCTGGCTTTTAGTGAGTTTTTGTTTTTTCTTTTTCTTTTTCTTTTTCTTTTCCTTTTGTTGAGACACAAACCCTGTCTGGTTTCTGTTTCCTTTTGTTGGCTTTCAGGTATCTTGAAATTGTTATTTTTTTGCTGCTTTCTCTTTCTTTTGTCATCTGGGCATTTAATATTATATAAGAAGTTGTGTCATTATCAAGAAATAGAGCTCAACTTGGTTGTTTCTAATATTTATGCCTGTGTTTGTTATTTCTGGTGCACTTCATTCTTTTGTGTGGAAGCGTATTTTGTCACTTCATTTTATTTCTGTCTAGTTAGTGTCTTTAGTGTTTCTTTTAGATCAAGTAAGCTGATGGCAAAATACTCTTAGCTTTCTTCATTTGAAAAACTTTTCATTTTCAAAAATATTTTCAATGAGTAAAGAATCCTTGTTCTGTCGCTCTGTCTCAGACTCTCTCTGTGTGTCTGTCTCGTTCTCTTTCCTCCTCTCCTCTCTGTGTGATTTTAAATCCTGTTCTGTTGTGGTTGGCTTATTGACTTTCAAACAAGAACTTTGGATACTATTAATTTTGCATTCTGTATATACCAGGTTTCCTTTGCTCTGCTTCATTTTAACAATTTCAAAGTACGCCTTAAGAATTTTGATTAATAAGGTACTCTATTCTGTCATGCTTGTATATAGCATGAGTCCCCCCAACACCTGTTACTTTATTCAGTAAATTTTGTAAAATTGTCAGTATCTATTATTGTTTTAAGAAAATAATAAGCATTTTCCAGCACCTTTCTCATCTCACACTTGAAGTTTTTTACATTATACCATCACATGCACCCACAGGCCGATTTATCACTTTATGTTTATTCATATTCTTTCTCTTTCTGCTCTGATTTGACTGTGTTCTTTCTTAAAATTTTTGTTCAAGGTTAGTTCTTTCCTGAAGTAGAAAGGATACCTGGGGAGACAATTAAGGCATGGTGTCTTCTTCCCATGAATGGAGTTGATCATCTCATAAGGGGCTATTGAGATATTTACTCTTGTGCTTTTCACCACATAAGGACACAGAATTTTGTCCCTTCAGAAATTATCAAATTAGGGGACATCTTGTATCTGGTAGTAGCACTCAGCAAGAACAAATTCTTTCAGTTTCTGTGACCAGGAGAGATGAATGTCTGTTGTTTGTACAATACCTTGCCTCAGGTGTTTTCTTTCAACAGCACGAGCATTTTAAAATAGATTGCTGTTGCTGGTTAGTATTTAGTGTTAGAATTGCAGCACTTTGGTACACTTTCCTACTCTAACTTAACATTATTAATTCCACTCATGGGCTTCCTCCTCTGATACTACAGCTATCATCCTTTGAATCCGTACTTGCTACTTTTTATGTTTTCCATTTCCCTAATCATTATTTCTACATTATCCTTTAATTCCTCCAGCAACGCTGAGTGGATTTATACAGTGTCTGTTTCAAAATGCTTATCTGCTAATTCAATCATTTCATTCACTTCTGAATTTATTTCCATTTACTGATATTCCCTCTGTTTATGCCACATTTTCTTGCTATTATAATGACAATAATTTTTCATGAGATGCCATACACCTGCCAACTTTACATCAGGAAGTGTTCTATTTTCATAGCATTCCTTTTTTTCCCCCTAAGAATGTAGAAGAAAATGGATTTTAGGTTTGCAACAAAATTGAAAAGTCAGCACATATTTTTTTTTGCACCGTACACCTTCACATATGCATGGTTAGCCTCTTCCATTCTCAGAGACTCCCACAACCAATAGCCTACATTAACACAACTATATTGCTCAAAGTTCAAGATGCACATAGGCTTCTCTTTTGATGCTCCTCAACCCATGTGCTTATTTAATCATTCAGGTTTAATTCTGTGCCTTATAGTGCCTGTGTGATAATTACTTTCATTCACTTCTCTCACCACTTTTGGCAACAATAGATCCTTTTACTATACCCATATTTTACTATTTTTTAGAATATAAAAAAGTGCACTCCTTTTACATGCCAGTATCCTTCACATAAGAGTATCCCTTTTGTTCTCTTTGTGTATTGATACCTTGATTTAAATTATATAATAGTCCATTTTCTGCATGCAACATAATTTATTTGGCAATTTCCCTATGGAAAAATATCATTGATATTTCCAAATTTCGACAATAATGTGTAATATTATTTTGAGAAATGGTATACTTTGCTCTCCTCACATTAATCAGGAAATAAACTTAACATGTGAAGTTTTTTTTTCAGAATTTCAAATTTGGGGATAGATTTTCTTTTATACTAAGACTAGTCTGTTCTCCCTATTAAATGTTATCTACATTATCACCATCCATTACTAGTTTGTGCATTAGATAAGCATTCTTCCTTCTGGGCAATCAGAATTTGTGGCTTCCCCATGCTTTGTAAATTTTAGGAATGATTTGTTTGAAGTTCTAACAACATTTGTTAATATTCTCTATTAGTATATATTTGTCATATATAATAATGCTTTTGAGATAATAATTCGGAAAAAATGGTTAAGGATAACATAAAAGCAGGAGTAAGTGCAGGGCATAAGAAGTTGTGGTGTGGAAGGCTTATATCCAGGTATGCATAGCCTTTGTACTCTTAAACTCACAGAGACATAGATTATCTGAAGAAGAAAGGTAAAGTTTGGGCCCATCAGAATTACTTACTTTTCTCAAATTTGGATTCTCTGAATGCTTGTATTGTTATTCAACTAAAGTCAAGAAGGTCATATGCATATTTCTCCACCATCTTTTCTCCTTTCACCCAGATCTTTCTTATATGGGTTGTTCTGTGAATTCCAGTGACTTAATTATTTCTTATTTCTAATGACCAAACCAGTAATCTGCATTCTTTGTTATGTACTCCTTCCTACTGAGGCCATTTGTGGGGTACTGGAGACATCAGGATGAACCCATGCACTCCATTATCTAACATACTTCTTTGCTATCCTCATTTATAATATTGAAAAGCCATCATTTGATGTATTTTTTTCTAGCTTTCTAATGTTTACAATGGGAAGATAATTTCATTCTCAGTTAGTTTCACATGGGTCAAAAAAAATGTGTTTGCTTCTTTCCTTTAATCCTTTGTTTGTCTTCTCTCAGTCTTCTCAAGAGGATAGTAGGTTCTCACCACAGTGACAGGCTTAAAAGTTAAAATATTGATGTTTCTTGCATGAATATCTTAGAAGTAGTTACCTGATTTTGGTGTGAACATTTAATGCAGCATAGATCTCACTGCATCTCAATAAGCCTAGTTTTCTTTTTCTTTCTTTATTTTCTGAGGAATTCTAATGGCTTAAAGATACCCCCTTATGATTTGTTAAAGTTTTCCCTTCCTGTAAGTCCATTTTATTATCTTTTTCTTTCTTTGAATTCACAATCTGAGGTTTCCTTAGGCTTGGATAAATTATCATTTTACTGTAAACAAGTATTTCTAATAAAAACAAAAGAACAATATCTAATTTTGTATACCACCCTTTTATTAACATAATTTTACATCTGTTGTCTTAGTGGATAAGTGTAGTACCATTATTTAATAATTAGTACCATTATTAAACTTGAATATACTGAAATCCTGAAATTACAGGCTGACATGTTGAGAAAGGGGTACAATATGTTCAGCCTCTCACAACTGCATCCTTTTTAGTAAGATGTGTGCCTGGTATGTTATGAACAAAAGAAAGGAAGGTTTATTATTGTTCTATAGTCTGGCATAAACATTTATTTACTTACTATGAGGTCTATGTTGACATTTGTAGATTTAGCCCAGTGATGCATGGAATTATAGCAGATAACAGAGTTCTGATAGGCAGAAATATACCTAGTCATGCAGAAATGAAATAAATCCACAAGATGCCAAAAGAATATAATAGCAATTATGATATTGAGAATCAAAGTGTGAAATTTAGCTAAAAAGTTCTCATCATATGATGGTAACAGTTTAGCCAGAAAACACTGCTTATATAATGAGAATTATTACAAAAGAATTATGATTATATCTTATTAGTTATTTATTATATATTGAAAACATAAATATATCTTTTATGTAACATTGAAGTTATAGATTAGAAAATTCAATGTTTTCTAGACATTTTCTTTTATTTATTTAATTAGCAAATATAAGATCTAAGCAATTAATACCAATCAGTCTAATTCCAAAGAATACACAAGCTGACAACAATATTTCTGGCTTCAAGCTCACTTAAAGAGGAGGCAGTGACCTTGATCACAGGTCCTTTATTTTAACTACCATTTTACTTCATTGTTTGAACACACTATTTAGCATTTTCTTTAAGGACAGAATAAGCTATATATAAATAAATGTCAAAAGCTAAATGTCATCAATAACTATTACTTTTAAATTTGTTTTCTTGTAAATTAATAAATGTCTACTATTTTAGAAAAGTTTTAGGAATATGAATTTGGTGAGGAAAATCAAGATGATAATAGAATCACCAATCTGCTCTGATATTGAATGAAGTTTTACTGAAATGGTTGTCTATTTATTTTAGATTGGAGTATAGAAATTAATGGAGAAGGGAGTTCAGTGACTAACAGAGGAAAGGCAGCAGCAAGTATGCCTGAGCTTTATTCAGCCAGGGTAGCATGCTCAGAAAAGCGAGAGACATTATATGAACCTAAAGGAGAAAATTACTATGTTAATGATCCATAAAATGTCACTGTCAACCCCCTTTTCTCCTTTTCTTCCTTCTTACCCTATGATGGGCAGGCCCCATGGGTGAGCTGGCTACCGTTAGACTCACTGTTCTTCCCTAAATAAGCTATCTCCATTTGTGCAACTTTCCGAGTGTCACTGTATCACTCATTGTAAGGAAGTATGAGAACTTGAAAACTTCAGTATTCCTAGACTTACATGTCTGAATGTGACAATATTTTATTTGTGCTTTCACAATATCAAAAATCAATACATCTCATGTGTGCAGAATATTCTTTGGCTTCAAGTAACTAAAATGCTTACTTTCCTCTCTTGTGCTGAAAAAAAATATTAAATACTGTAAATAGATTGTGGGAATTATCTGGAGGTGAAATCTTGTTAGTCAAACCATGAATAATAACAAACTGAGCTTCCAAAAAAATTCTAGAAATGAATTTGAGGGGGTTGTGGCATATGTGTGCAATGTTGTTACTTTCCACAACTAAAGACTTGTCATTATTCACAAATGACGTTCAAGGAGACTCTAATGAGAGTGTGTAAGTGGGTTAGGTCCAGTTAGGTCCAGTAGAAACCAAACTGTCACCACTTGAGAGAAAGTAAACATGCTTTGCATGGAGAGTAAATGACCTAAGGAGTTTCCTTGAAGAGGGCTGGGGTCAGAATTTTTCCAATGAGAAAAATGAAGATGTATTATTATTATTATTATTATTATTATTATTATTGATGATATTTAGTTCTCCAAGTAATTCAGTCACCTCTGTATAACAAAACTAGTGTGAAAAGTGAATAAGAAAACAAGTGCACTAACATGTTTATTCATTTAAAGTACAGTCAGGAAAAGAACTCTTAGAGAAAAAGTTTAAAATGTGAAGTCACATGGAATGCTTAGCTTAGAGAAATACTTTTCAGGTAAATGAAATTCAGCCGATTGAGTATTGCAAGCCACAATTTGTAAGGATTAAAGGGCCGAAGATACTCTCACTATTTGTTACCTATGGGTGGATAAGGGTCTAAGCTGATGCCTAGATAGTAACCTTAACCATTAATGGATGGACAAAAAAACCTTCCAAATTTTTATGTATCTAGGGGGACTGCTATAGAGCTATTGTTTTAAATGGTTCAACCAAATGGCCATCTCTTAAAATGATCATTATGCATAAGTGACATATTTTGTATTAATAACATATAATCTTTTGTTCTCATGCTACTTTGAAATAAACAAAGCTATTCTAGTGATCACAAAAAAGAGGCAATGTTTTGTGGAATATAGTTGACTTTGAAGTTAGTTGAGCAGTAGAAATCTCTTGGGGTTTACATCTGAGTTTGATGCGGGCTTGGAGCATAGGGTTATTGTTTGTTCTGAGACAATCCTTTAATCATCATCATAATAAAATTAGACCCAAGTGTTTGATACAGTCAATTATCAATACAAAATGTATTTGATGTCATGAATGCAATAATGATATAGTCTGATAATTTTCCCCCAAATGGAAAATGTGATCATTATCATTTATTGAATAAACCATTTAATTTTAATACATTGCTTTTATTCATGTTATTTCCAAAATCTCACAAGATGATAGTGTTTGATTATGTCAGTGTTTCTCTTGATCTGATGACCCACATTCTAATAAGAAATACACCATTTACCTACAGTAACTTTAAAATAATTTGATATTCAAGACATGATTCCTCTCTATTCTTTTAAAATTGGCAAACTCAATATTGTAAAATATTTTAGAACAATTATGACATATTATTGTAGTTTTTGATGGGGAATGTCCTTCTGTGTATGTTATATTATTGGTTGTTGAATAACATACTATTGGCCAATGAAGAAGCAAGTTAGGAGGGACTAGGAATCAAGGAGGATTCTGGGAAATAAAGAAGTAAATAAAGAAGTAAAGAAGTGTTGTGATACAGGCAAGAAGTGACATGACAAGCAGACTCATATAATCAGCTTCAAACAGGAAGTTGCTCTCTTTCTCTTCCTCTTCTTGCTCTCTGCTATGGAGCCACCATGTGAGTCTGGGAAGAAGACACCAGCAGAAGGCATCCTCAATATGAAAAGTCTTATAAAATATATAGATTTATGGTAACTAACACTGAGGTAGCATATAAGAAATCTTAGTAAAATGGCCAGAAGCACTGGAAACTAATATAAGACTCTGGGTTATTTTGGGCAACAATATGGCAGCAGGGTAGAACTCAGGCAGTATGGCATAAAGACTTATTGTGACAAGTTTTCTGTATAAATTGCCTCAAAATTAAGTATTTAAACAATATATGTCTTAAAAACTAAGAACAAGTTTTAAAATATTATATTTTTGTCTATGTAATTGAGTGGCATACTGCTAGTGTAACATGTAATATTTCCTGGATTAAATCTGTAGTTTTGCAGTTGTTATAATGAATAACAATGATACTTTTAAATTTAAATGAAATAATTTTTCTGAATTCATCATCTTTGACTGTCAATATTAATTTGTAGTTGATTTTTACTTGATATATTGATTGTTATAACCTTCTATGTTTCTCTCCTGACTTTGTTGCATCACTGCTTCACTTAAATTTTTATCTATATAACATTTATTCATAGACTTGATTGACTTATGATACTTTTCGTTTGCTTTTACATGAATTTTTAACAGGTATAAATTAGATAATGAGGACTCTTGTTTCCCTCTCTGCTCTCATCCTTCTGCCTGTAACCTGAGGTGAGTCTGAGCCATGCTCTTCCCCCACCTTCCGCCATCATCCCCAGCTTGCTTCTCTCTGTGCTACCCACTGGACAAGAGTGGACCTGCCTGGACAGAAAGGCCAAACCTGAGTCTGGCCACACTTCACCCTTTCCCCTCTCCACCCACTTCCCTCAGCCTGCCACCTGAGGTGAGTCTGGCTGGTGCTCTGCCCCCAAATCACCCATCACCCTCTTCTCATTTCTTCCTGAGCCTCTCCATAGAAAAGAGTGGACATGCACAGACTGGAAGGCCCACCCTGAGTCTGGACACACCTCACTCTTGGTTTCCCCCTCTGCCATCTGCCCTTTGCTTGAGGAGACTATAAGTGAGTGAGAGACCCAAGCTGCCACCACTGGAAGAAGTAATTGGAAGACCACAGAATAAGAACACACTGAACAACAGAAAGACCAATAGGACACCACTGGAATCTAGGGACTCCATACCATCAAGAACTGAAAAGCCCAACACAAAGGATGATGAAGAGATGGACCTTAAAATTACCCTATGAATATGATAAAGGGCATTAAAGAAGAAAAAAGAAAATCCCTTAAAGAAATAGAAGAAAAAACAAGCAAAAAAATTACATGAAATGGAGGAAAATACAAACCAAAAAATTCAATAAATCAACAAATCTCATAAAGAATCTAAAGAAAGCCAAGAAAAAAACAAACAAACAAGAGAGGAAAGAATTCAAACAGTTCATGGTTTGAAAGTAGAATTAGAAACAAAAAGGAAAACACAGAATGAGGGCATGCCAGAAATAGAAAAACTGGGTGAATGGTCAGGAACCACTGACTTAAGTATAACCAATTGAATACAATAGATGGAGGAGAGGATCTCAGGTGTTGAAGACTCATTAGAGGATATAGCGTCATGAACCAAAAAAAAAGCTCAAGTCCAACAAATCCCTAAAACAAAATATCCATGAAAAAAGTGACACCATGAAAATACTGAACCTAAGAATAATAGGTATAGAAGAAGGTAAAGAAATACAGTTCAAAGGTACAGAAAACATATTCAACAAAATCATAGAAGAAAACTTCCCCAACCTAAAGAAGGATATGTGTATGAAAGTAAAATAAGCTTACAGAACACCAAATAGATTGGACTAGAAAACCAAGTACCATCGCCATATACTAATCATAACACCAAACCTACAGAATAAAGAAAAACATATTAACAGAGACAAAAGAAAAAAGGCCAAGTAACATATAAAGGAAAACCTATCGTAATTACACAGAACTTCTCAATGGAAACTTTGAAAACCAGAAGGTACTGAATAGATGTTCTATAAATATTAAGGGAACATGGATGACAGCCCATACTACTGTATCCATCAAAGATTCCAATCACTATTGATGGGGAATGTACTATTTTGTATGTTAATCTTATTGATTGTTGAATAAAATACTGTTTGGCCAATGGCAAGCAAGGACTAGGAGTCAAAGAGGATTCTGGAAAATGTAGTAGAGAAGTGATGATCCAGACAGGAAGTGACATGGCAAGGAGACTCATATCTAAGCAAGGAAACAGGAAGTGTGTCTCTTTTCCCCGCTGCTCCTGCTCCAGAGGCACAATGTGATCCAAAGGCAAGGAGGGATGCAAATAAGGTGTCCGATAAGATAAGTCTTATAAAATATATAGGTTTGTGATAGTTAAGACTGAGCTAACAGATGAGAATCCTAGTCATTGGCCAAGCAGCATTGTACCTAATACAAGTTTCTGTGTATTCATTTGGGCCCTAACTCAGGCGGGCAGCTGGCATAAAGCTCACACGTGGCGCTGGGGCTCAGGTGGCTTTTTATGGAAAGATTTATCGTAACACATTATAGATGGAGAAAACAAGATATTCCATGACAAAACCTGATTTAAGCAATACATATCCACAAATCCAGCCCTACAGAAGTTACTAGAAGGAAAACTCCAACCCAAAAATGATAAGTACACTCACAAAAACATAGGCAATAGATAATCCCACTTTACCAACCACCAAAAAAAGTAGGGAAATCCACACATAACACCACTAACAACAAATCCAAATCAAACAAGCATAAACAATCAGTGGTCATTAATATCACTCAATGTCTTAACTAGCCTATAAAAAGATAAGGCTAACCGAATGGATATGAAGACAGAATCCATCCTTCTGCTGCATACAAGACACAAATATCAATGTCAAAAACAGATGGTCCCTCATACTAAAGGCTTGGTAAAGGATATTCCAGTCAAAAGGGCCCAAGAAACAATCTGGTATAGCAACCCAAATATCTAACAAATAATACTTCAATCTAAAATCAATCAAAAGATTTGAAGAATGGCATTTCCTTCTCATCACAGGAAAAGTCCATTAAGATGAAGTCCCAATCCTGAACATCTATGCCCCAAACATAAAGGCACCCAAATTTGTAAAAGAAACATTATTAAAGCTCAAATCACACATAAAACCTCACACACTTGTAGTAGGAGACTTCAACACTCCACTATCACCACTAGATAGGACCACCAGACAGAACCTTAACAAAGAGACAAAAGAACTAACAAAAATTATGACCCAATTGGCTTTAACAGATATCTATAGAATATTCCATCTGAACACCAAAAGAATATACCTTCTTCTCAGCACCCCATGAACCTTCTCTAAAATTGACCGCATACTCAGCAACATAGAAAACCTCAACTGGTACAAAAATGGTAAACTAAACCTCTGTATCTTATCAGACTACCATCCTTTAGAGTTAGAATTCAACAACAACACAAATTGCAGAAACCCTACAAAATCATAGAAGTTGAATAGCGTGCAATTGCACCATTCATGGGTCAAGGAAGAAATAAAAAAGAAATTAAAAACTTCCTAGAATTTAATGAGAATGAAGACACAACATACTCAAACTCATGGAACACTTTGAAAGCAGTGCTAAGGGGAAATTTTATAGCACTAAGTGCCCACATGAAGAATTTGGAGAATAGTGAGACTAGAGAATCAACATTGCAACTGAAAGCTCTAGAACAAAAGGAAGCAAGCCCTCCAAGGACAAGTAGACTCCAGGAAATAATCAAACTGAGGGCTGAAATCAATAAAGTTGAAACTAGGAAAACACTACAAAGACTCAATGAAACAAAGAATTGGTTCTTCAAGAAAGTCAACAAGGAAGACAAACCTTTATCCAAACTAACCAAAAGGCAGAGAGAGAGAGCATGATAATTAACAAAATCAGAAATGAAAAGTGGGACATAATAATGGACACTGAGGAAATCCAGAGTATTAACAGTTCATAGTTTGAAAACCTGTACTGAATAAAATTTGAAAATTCATAGGAAATGCACAATTTTCTAGATAGATATCACTTACCAAAATTAAATCAAGAAAAGATATACAGCTTCCTTCCCCCTCCATCAGCACAACCCCTACCAAGCCTGCCTGACCCTAGCAGAACCACCCAGGAAGGGAGGAGCTCCCTGAGTCTGGAAACACTACCCTCTTCCTTACCCCTCTGCCACCAGACTGACCCCTACCAAGGAGAGTGTAACCTCTGCTCCTGCCCTACTCCTACCCAGTGACCAATTCACCCTGGATCTCTCTGGGCCTGTGCCTGCTTAGAGTGGTTCTGGCGAGGCAGGGAGTAGCGTCTTGAGTCTGGAAACACCTCACTCTTCCTTACCCCTCTGCCACTGGCCTGACCCCTACTGAGACTATCAGGAGAGGAAGATCATCCAGAACTGCAGACATTGAACCCTTGGCTCCCACACACCACCAGTGAGAAAAGGAGATAGAGAGACCCAACCTGGACCCACTGGAAGAAGAGATGGGAAGAAGACAGAATAAGAACACACTCAAAAACAGAAAGACCAATATGTCACCAACAGAATCTAGGGACTCCACAAGAATGATGAAGAGATTGACCTCAAAAATAATCTTAGGAAGATGATACAGACGTTGAAAGAGGACACAAGAAAATCCCTAAAGAAATAGAAGAAAAAAAACAAGCAAAAAATTGTATGAAACGGAGGAAAAGACAAACCAAAAAATTCAAGAAAATAAACAAATCTCTTAAAGAATCTAAAGAAAGCCAAGAAAAAACAAACAAGTGAAGGAAGCACTCAAAACTGTTCAAGGCATGAAACATGAAATAGAAACAATAAAGAAAACACAGAATGAGGGGATTCTTGAAATATTTGTTGAAGACTCTCTATAGGGTTTACAGTCATTGACCAAAGAAAATCTCCAGTCCAACAAATCCTCACCAAAAAATATACAGGAACTATGGGACACCATGAAAAGGCCACACTTAAGAATAATAGGTGCAGAAGAAGGTGAAGAACTACAGCTCAAAGTTACAGAAAACATATTCAACAAAATCATAGAAGAAACCTTCCCCAAACAACAGAAGGATGGGCCTATGAAAGTGCAAGAAGCTTACAGAACACCAAACAGACTGGACCATGAAAAGAAGTCTCCTCTACACATAATAATCAAAACAGCAAACCTACAGAATACAGAGAAAATATTGAAAGAGACCAAGAAACATATAAAGGCAGACCTATCAGAATCATACCTAACTTCTCAATGGAAAATTTGAAAGCCAGAAGGTCCTGGATATATAAGCTACAAACCCTAAGGGAACATGGATGCTAACCCAGACTTCTATACCCAGCAAAACTTTCAGTCACTATAGATGGAGAAAGATATTCTATGACAAAACCAGACTTAAACAATACATATCCACAAATCCAGCACAACAGAAAGTTCTGGAAGGAAAACTCCAACCCAACAAAGATAACTACAATCACAAAAACATAGGCAATAGATAACCCAATTTTACCAAACATGAAACGAAACAGGAGGGCAAAATTCATACACAATGACACCACCAATAATAAATCCAAAACAAACAAGAACCAACAATCAATGGACATTAAGGTCCCTCAATATCAATGGTCTCTAAAAAGATACAGGCTAACAGAATGGATACGAAGACCAAATCTATCCTTCTGCTGTATACAAGAAACATACCTCAACTTCAGACATAGTCATTACTTCAGAATAAAGGGTTGGGAAAAGATTTTCCAATCAAATTGGCCCAAGAAACAAGCTGGTGTAGCAATACTAATATCTAGCAAATTAAACTTCAAACTAAAATCAATCAAAATATATGAAGAAGGGCCTTTCATTCTCATCACAGGAAAAGTCCATCAATATGAAGTCGCCACCCTGAACATCTATGCCCCAAATACGAAGGCACCCACATTTGTAAAAGAAACATTACTGAAGCTCAAACCACTCATAAAAACACACTGGAGAAGAGTCACACTAGAGAATTGCCAGAACAACTGAAAGATTTAGAGCAAAAAGAAGCAAACTCACCAGGAAATCAATAAAGTAGAAACTAAAAAAAAAAGGTACAAAGAATCAAAGAAACAAAGAGCTGATTCTTTGAGAATATTAAAATTATAGACAAACCTCTATCAAACCTAGACAAAAGGCATAGAGAGAATGCACTAATTAACAAAATCAGAAATGAAAGGGGGGTATAACAACAGACACTGAGGAAATTTAGAGAATTATCATGTCATATTCGAAAACTTGTACTCCACAAAATTAAAAATCTAAAGGAAATGGGCAATTTTCTGGATAGATATCACTTACCAAAATCAAACCAAGAACAGTTAAGCAGTTTAAATCTACCAGAAAACCATAATGAAATAGAAACAATCATCAAAAGCCTTACAACCCCAAAAAAGCCCAGGGCCAGTTGGCTTCACTGTAAAATTGTACCAGAAATTCAAACAAGAGCTAATACGAGTACTCCTCAAATTGTTCCAACTTGAGAAGCAGAAGGGACAATGCCAAACTCTTTTTACAAAGCTACAATCACTTTGATACCCAAGCAACACAAAGATACAACTAAAAAAGTGAACTACAGACCAATATTCCTCATGAAAATCAATGCAAAATTACTCAACAAAATATCAGCAAATTGAATCCAAGAACACATCAGAAAATCATCCACCATGATCAAGTAGGCTTCATACCAGGGATGCAAGGATGGTTCAATATAAGAAAATCCATCAATGTAATCCAACATATAAACTAACTGAAAAAGAAAAACTGCATGATCATCTCACCAGATGCAGGAAAAGCCTTTGACAAAATTTAGAATCACTTCATGAAAAAGATCTTGAAGAAAACAGGAATAACAGGAATATATCTAAATGTGATAAAAGCAATATACAACAAACCAACAGCCAACCTCAAACTAAATGGAGAGAAACTCAAAGCAATTCCTCTAAAATCAGGAAGAAGACAAGGCTGTCCACTCTCTCCATATTTCTTCAATATTGTACTTGAAGGCCTAGCTATAGCAATAAGACAACAAAAGGAGATCAAGGGGATATAAATTGGAAAGGAAGAAGTCAAACTTTCACTATGTGCTGATGATATGTTAGTCTACATGCGTGACCCAAAAAACAATACCAGGGAACTCCTACAGCTGACATACACTTTCAGCAAAGCAGCAGGATACAAAATTAACTAAAAAAATTAGTAGCCCTATTACACGCAGATGATAAATGAAATGAGAAAGAAATCAGAGAAACGTCACCTTCACAATATCCACATGCAACATAAAATATCTTGGGGTAACAGTAACCAAAAAAGTGAAAGACCTGTACAGTAAAGAACTTTGAGTCTTTAAAGAAAGAAATTAAAGACGATACCAGAAAATGGAAAAATCTCCCAAGCTCTTTGATAGGCAGAATCAATAAAGTAAAAATGACATTCTTGCCTAATTAATCAACAGACTCAATTCAATCCTCATCAGAATGCCAACACAGTGCTTCACAGACCTTGGAAGAAAAATACTCAACTTTATATGGAAAAACAAAACAAACAAACAAACAAACAAACAAAACCAGGACATCCAAAACAACTTTTTACAATAAAGGATCTTCTGGAGGCATCACCGTCCCTGACTTCAAGTCCTATTATAGAGCCATAGTTCTGAAAATATCTTGGTATTGGCACAAAAATAGACAGATAGACCAATGGGATTGAATTGAAAACATTGATATTAACCCACACATGTATTAACACCTGATATTTGGCAAAGAAGCTAAATCTATACAATGGAAAAAAGAAAGTGTCTTCAACAATTGTGCTGGTACAACTGTATTCATACATGCAGATGATAGCAGATAGATCCATATCTGTCACTGTGTGCAAAACTTAAGTCTAAATGGATCAAAGATCGCAACATAAATCCAGCCACACTGAATCTTCTAGAAGAGAAAGAGGAAGTTACCCTTGAACAAATTGGTACAGGAGATAACTTCTTGAATATTACACCAGTAGTACAGATATTGAGATGTACAATTAATAAATGGGATCTCCTGAAACTGAGAAGCATCTGTATGGCAAAGAGAATAGTAATGAACAAAACGACAGCCTACAGAATGGGAAAAGATCTTCACCAACCCCACATCTAGCAGAGGGCTGATTTCCAAAATATACAATGAACTCAAGAATCTATCCACCAAAACACCAAACCAACCAAAGTAAAAAGTGGAGTGCAGTACTAAATAGAGAATTCTCAACAGAGTAATCAGAAATGGTTGAAAGACGCTTAAGAAAGGGCTCAAAATCCTTGGCCATCAGAGAAATACAACTCAAAACAACTTTGAGATACAGTATTTTTTAAATTACAATAATATTTATTCAGTGACTTATTCGTCATTTGTGCATCTTCTTTGAGAGTATCTATTCAAGTCCTTCATGCATTTAAAAAAGTTTGCTATGTAGTTGTAATGAGTTCTTTATATATTTAGGATGCAATCCTATTGGGGTTCATAAAAATGTCTTTGCTTCATCTTGGCTTAAGGTTAGAGAGTTCAAAATTACCCCTACTCTTCCAAGGTTAAAGTCATAAAACCTAAAGTTCTAAGGCATTGCTACTTGGTCTTAAGGTGTGGATGTCTTATCTAAATATCAAGAGACTTGTTCTTTTTTATCTATTTTTTTTATTTGAGTTACAAACATGATTGAATTACATGACAATCACAAATCCCTTCTTCCACTCCTCCCCTACCCCTGCAAGCTAAAACACTACCTATCACATATCCTTTCTTCTAATCTACACCTGTCTCAACCTTTCTGCTCCCTCATGACCTAAGAAGATGAGATAGCATCTTACAACAGCCAGAATTGCTAAAATGAAAAAACACCAATGACAATCTATGCTGGAGAGGATGTGGAGAAAAAGGAACAATCCTCCACTGGTGGGAGGAGTGCAAACTTGTAAGACCAGTTTGGAAATCAGTATGGTGGTGGCTCAGAAAAATGGGAATCAGTCTACCACAAGATCCAGCAATTCCTCTCTTGGGCATATACCCAAATAATGCACGTTCATACAACAGGGACATATATTCAACCATGTTCATAGCTGCATTGTTTATAGTAGCCAGAAACTGGAAGCAATCTAGATGCCCTTCAACTGAGAAATGGATAAGAAAATGTTGTACATTTATGCAATGGAGCAGAAAAAACAATGGAATCCTGAAATTCTCAGGCAAATGGATAGAATTAGAAGAAACCATCCTGAGTGAGGTAACCCAGTCACAAGAAGACAAACATGGTATGTAGTCACTCATATATGATTTTTAGACATAGATCAAAGGATTACCAGTCTATAATACACTCTGCCAGAGGATCTAGGAAACAAAGAAGACCCCAATTGAAGATTGCATAGTTCCTCCAGAAAGGTAGTGGAAAAGGACCACTGAACAAAGTGGGAGCATGGGGTAGGGGTGGAGAGGAAGGAGGTGGAAGGGAAGAAGGAGAGGGAGGAAGATATCAAGTAGACTGAGACAGGTGAGGAATAGAGGAGGCCAACAAAGGATATACCTTGATAGAGGGAGACAGTACAGGTATGGGTAGAGGTTTGGCACAGGGGAAATATTTGGGGATCCACAGGGATGACCCCAACTAAGAATCTAAGCTGTGCTGGAGAAAATGCCATTGATGCCTTTCCCCAAAATGAGATTGGTGTCTACCTTGGTTACTATTCCTAGAGCCTTCATCAAGTAGCTAATCAAAGCAGAAACAGGTACCCACAGCTAAGCACTGAACCATACTCCTGGAATATAAATCTAGACAGAGAGGAGGGGTGAGCAAAGGAGCCAAGACAGTGCTGCAGCAACCCGCAGAATCATTTGTCCTCACCTAGTGAGAACATGGAAACCCTAGTCACAAAGTTGGGGAACCAGCACTGGACTCAACCCAGCCCTCTGAATGTGGGTGGCAGCTAGGAGGCCAATACAGTCTATGGGACATCTAACAGTCTTCAACTCTAGAGAACAAATGGACTTTGGAAGGCCATTCCCTATAGAGGGATACTGTTGCAGCCCAGATATAGCAAGGAGGGCCTAGGCCCTCCCCCAAGATAGTCAGGTAGAGGGCCTCACTATACCTGGGGAAGAGTTGGGGGATGGGTTTGGGGGTTGGTGGGGAACATGGGAGGATGGGAGGACATGGGAATGGGGGGATGGATATTTAAATATGAGTGGTAATTAAAGAATTTAAATAAAAACATTTTCATTCCCAAAAAATTAGATACTGAGAAATTTCCTGGAATCTACTAAAGAAATTAAATGAAGATTTGCCAATGTGCCACAATTTTATTTTCTAGCCCTTCACAATAACACTTGTTTCCATAAGCAATTGTTTTTGGAACAGGGTTCAACCACACCACTTGCTCTATTTGATCATAAATGTCATCAATGCGAGATAAACTGGGAGCATCTTATTAGTAACAGGATTTACAGAAGAGCCCACATTAGCAGAGAGGCTGAGCTTGAAGCTCTATTAATGTAACCATAATCTACTCACAGCAACCTTCCCCACAAAGTCCTCAGCAACTCATCAGATGTGTCTGACTCCTGTGAAGTCTGTCTCAGCATTTTGCAGGTAGATACTGTAAAAATATATTTAAGTTTTGAGTTCTCTTAGAGAGTATGCTAATGTTATTTTTCAGTGGTGTAACAATGACATTAGTAAATATGCCTGTTAAAATGATGGCCCCCCCTTAGAAAGGGAAAATAAATTTTCTAGGGGTTCCATGAGATGGACCAATACAGACTCATGTAACCTAATAAGACCAGAAGTATAGCATGTGTCCAGGAATATTGAAATATCTGCCACTCACACATTGTTTTATGATGTAGAGGTAAGTTAACTCATGTTAATATGCAAAAGTGTTTCTAGTAACAACCTGTCAAGAGCAGAAAGGGATTAATTAGAGGAGAGACATGAGAAGAAAAAATTAACACTGGTGAAGAACTGACAAATTTGTCAGGAGAACAAGGAGATTCTCTACTATGTTCCTAAGAGAGGTAATCAGAATTCCTCTCTTCCTGGAAATTCTTATTAGAGGTAAAAACACTTTATGCTTAGCAGAGGCAACAGATCACAAAATCAACCTCTGTTCTTTTAGGTGGGCATAAAGATATCATACATGGTAAAGAGCTTCTGATGATCAATGGAAAATATGAATATCTTTTTAAATCAGCCTGAAGATATGACTCAGTCAGTAATGTGTTTGCCACACATGTGTGAGGACCTAAGACCCACATGAAAAAAATCTATGTCCACTGGCATAGTTGCATTCCCTACATTGGAGAGTTTGAGACAGTTTGACTACTGGGGATAAATTTGCTCTCAAGGCTATCATAATCACAATGGTCTGTGATCAATAACAAACAAACAAGAAATCAAAGTAGATTTTTCTTGGGGACTAATACCTGAAGTTATCCTCCCATCTCCACATAAATATGTACACATAAACATGCTCAATCTCATAACACTGGTGCACTTTCACACACATAAAACATATACATAGGTACACATGTATGCATACAAAGATGAATGCAAAACTAGCAATGGTGGTTAAGAGATTGGTAGTTACAAACTATTTCATGTATTATAATGATGAAACTCACATGTATTCCACAAAGAAGATGTAATGGTATGGAACTGAAATAGTTAGATGATAAAAGAGAGAGACTAAGAAGTCATTATAAGGCTATTCCATTATTAATCATTTCAACAAACATTTTCATTTCTGTTCATTCTTCAACAGAATGTGCTTTTTTGTTTAGAGCTTATTAAGAGCTATATAAATACAACCTTCTCAGTTCATGAAATGCAACCTATATGTATACAATTTCAGTGGTGACAAACTTTAGAACTCTTCCTTGAGGAGAACTTTCTCTCATCTTGGCATTCCTCAGGGGCCTGTCTTCCTCCACAATATCTGAAGAATATCAAGGTTATCAAAAGTTCCATCAGACACGATGGAAGGACAGACCTGTTAGCTCAGTGGTTCTTGACACATGATGGCTACACATGGAGGGTGAGTTTTGCTTCTTTTACTGCTGCTGCTGTTTTGTTTTTGGAGGTGGTGTATATTAGCCATGGGTATTCTCACACTGATTCATATATGGTCAGTTCTCACTGAATATAGTTGGTAATTTAAAACACAAAATAAAGAAGATGTGAAATTGGGAAGGGGTGTGTAAGGGAGAGTATGGGGGACCAAGAGATGGAGAGTAAGATATAATCAAAATGCCCTGTTACAAGTGTGACATTCTCCAATAATAAATAAAAAATGGTTAAAACTCAAATTATACTTATAGGCACAAAAACATTCAAAAAGCACACAGTGGCTTGTATTAAATAGTTCCAGGAAATAGTGTGTCATGTATCTGTGCATAGAAACACATATCATCTTAGAAATATGAATAAGTTTAGAAATTTTCAAAGATGGAATAGAAACACAATGCTTAGAATTTACAATTGTCCATGAAGTCTCCCAGGAAAGGAGTTAGCACTAGCTCACTTGATTTCAAAATAAAACCTGTATATTAGATATTAATTTACCCATTAAAAACATTGGAAAAATAAGAGCCTAAGGTATGGGAAGGATTGTCCATGTTGTAGAATTAGTATGAAAATGTTTATTCATAACTTTATGAGTATTGAGATATGATTTTCAAATTCAGTCATGTTTATCAGTTAGAAACATTAGGCAAATGTGACTTTCAGGAATGGTTTTGGAAAGCCCTGTTGACAATATAGAATGGACTGCATGATTGAGAGTATGATAAAAATGAATTAAGCTTCATCCCACACCTAACATCTTTATAACACTATCCCATATTCATCTTACTAAAAGATTACTTATATGTAATGCTATATAAATTTAATAATGTAACCATCTCCCAGATGTTGATCGTCCATTTGTAAAATGGAGAAAATATTGGTAAATCCCTGAAGTACTTTTTAAGCAAATATATGAGAGAATATCTAATAATTTCCCTGGTGTGTTTGTTTTATAAGTGTGTTCTAGAAGAAGCCAGGTAAAACATGAGCACAAAGCATATAACATAGTATTGAACACTGAATAAATATCATTACCTGCCACAATTTTATTATTAAGAATCTTGGGTCATAATAAGAATCGGGAAGATAAGTCTATTTGAATATATAAGAGGAGATGCATCGAAGAAATTCAAGGTCATATTTATATATTCTCCATGAATATGAAATGATTAGGCCTGGATATATGCCATTAATGAAAAAAGTGTTTTATAGAATTATTAATCATTCTGATATCAGAAAAAATACCTCAAATTAAGAGAAAGGCTAATATAATTGTTGCTATAAATTAATCAGTTACTTTACCTGGAAAGTGTGGGGGTGTATGATTGTGTGTGTGTGTGTGTGTGTGTGTGTGTGTGTGTGTGTGTGTGTGTGTGTGTGCGCGTGCACATGTTCACATGAGTATGAATCCATGTGAGGTTATGGTATGTATGCACATACACAGTGGTCTTATGGCATGAACATAGCTTTAGGTGTTGGTCTTCAAATGACATTTATATTTTCCTTTTTATCAGAGACAAGGTCACTCATTTGCCTGTAAGATTGTTATGGAGATCACAATAGCTGCCCTGGGAGGTTTTATGTCTCCAGCTGTATCATGCTGCTGTAGTTCTGTCGTGGTTATAGTGTGTCTGAACACTTAGCTATTAGATGATTGGTGGGATCCAAATTCAGGTCCTCATACTTCACTCATAGGCTTAAGTGAATGAGCTATATACTCACCCTTAGAGAAGCATATATTAAATAATAATCTCATCCATACTCATGTAAAAAATTAGTAATTTATTTATACCCAGCATAATGACAGTATAAAGTTGAAAAATGTGAAAACTATGGTCATAAAAATTAGCAATTAGATGATTAGAAGATATTTCGAAGACAAAAGGTACCTTGAAATGTAACATCATATGCAAATACTAATTTGAAAATATACTTTTGAGATAAATCATTGATATAAATATGAAACAAATAAGGTTCAATTCAAAAAGACTTTAATGCATCTTGAATTATAATATGAATTTGCTAGATCACTTTGACAGACAGATGCAATGTAACATTAAAAATGTACATTCTCTTCTTGACATCTTGAATTACTTTATTTTATTTGAGACATGGTCTCACTATGCAGTCCTGGCTATCTTACAACTCACAGTGTAATCCAGGTTGTCTTTGAACTCAGAGATCTCCTTGATATTACCTAGTAAATGTTCAGATTAAAGCATGACACCATACCCAGCCCTCAAAGTTTTACTCTTAGTATCTTTCCTTACATAATTTATTTATATCATAATTACATATATACAAGAATGCTTATTACAATAATATCCATGAGATGATGAAATCCGTAACTGAAGCAACTCATTAAAACAAAATAAATTAATACATGTTGGTGTGCTAAAATGAATAAAATGTATATGAGGGGCTGGGGAGATATATGGGGCTTACATAAAACTGATTGGCAAATGTGAAGAGCAAAGTTCAGGTGCCTAGCACCCACTTAAAATATATGTAATCTCTGCACTGGGAAGGCAAAGACAGGAGGATCCCAGGGACTTGCTGGTCAGCTAGTATATACAGTAACTGGTTTCCAGACTCAGGAAGAGGCCTTGTCTCAAGAAATAAGGTGATTATCAGTAGGATACATACTATGTTGACCTCTGGCCTCCATGCACACAGGTTCACACATACATGTCAATATATACACATAATGACACATTCACACACATATCACACACACACATATGAATTATAGCAGAAAATAGAAAATCCTAAATAACTATCAGAGTAAATGCCAATAATGGCAGTACAACATAAATACCTACATATTTATATCCCTTTAAAATGCATAAGTAACACAAAACATAAATACATATTAAAATATTTATAAAACCACAGAAAAGATGCATGACGGACACTGACCTGACATTTGGCTGTTGCCCACTTTTAGTCACTTTGTCTCCAAATCTGTGATATGCATGCCTCTTGACATGAAAGAAAACTCTCAAGAGAAGAAAATGAGATAGAGGGTGGTTCTGAAGTAGACCTCAACTATAAGAGTCTATATATAACACTTCCTTAAAATAGTTTTACAGAGTTTTCTCTAGGATAGGAGTAGTGTGGAAATGCTAATAATGGTGATAAGGAACAAATTAGTTTGGAAAAGAGTTGATGAAATCTCTTGTAGAGATAAGAATAAGGTATGTCCAACCTTTTGCTAGCATACTGCATATGCATGAATGCTATGATAACCATGAATGCAGCCAAACATACAATACTAAAGTTATTGTGAAAGTTTTTAAAAGTACTGTTTTACATTTTTATTTAATTGAATTATTTATTAATGCCTATGTGCATATCTGTGTTTATGTAAGTGGGCACATACATGGTAGTTAGAGGAAAACTTGTAGGAGTCATGTCTATATTTCTACCTTGTGAGTCCAAGAGATTAAACCCAGGTTATAAAGCTTAAAGACAAGTTCCTGACTGGATGATCCACTTGGCTCATCCATGACATTTTTGAGAATTTTTTTGTAATTTGATTATGAGTTTCTTCAGAATGAACATTGTAGTTGGTACCCTTTGTAACAATGTCATGAGGATAGACATGTCTTGCAGCATTCATTTTAAAGATCTCTCCAGCCATGGATTCAATTTTGGAGCAATTTGTTTGTTTGGTTTTGAGTTTTTAATTTGTTTTATGAGAGGGCACCTGACTATATCCATATAAATTTATCATAAGAATGGTGATAGTTTTATTTAGTTGCTAGAAGTCAGGAAAGCTATAAGTACTCTCCAACTTAAAATGGAGGTTTCCATGGGAACGCATTGTCTAGCTCAGTATACTGTTCAAGTAGAAAAACATTCACTGTTAATCTGTGATAGCCATCATGGATGAGGCAACTTCTGAAGAGGATTATTGTCTTTTATTTAAGAGGCTCAAAATATTTGTCAAAATACAGTGTTTATGGGTGTATGCATTGACCTGAGGTTGTATAAAGGACAGAGTTTGAAACATTGGTGGTGGTGAAACACAGATCTCTTTAGGAATTAATAGAAAAGAAAATTAAATAAGGACTCAGTTGGAGAAGATGAGCTGACAAGTGTGAGCATCTCAATCTACCTAATTATGCAAAGTAACAGCTACTTAACTATGCATAATATACAATCAACACTGAAGATTCAGCACATATGACCAGAATTAATTTTGATTTTAACTATCATACAGACTGATGTTAGTAAAGTTAGCTCTTACTTAGGAGGATGAAGACTTGAACTCTAGTCATTCATCTAAGAGTTCTCAGGTATTTGTTGCTATTATTTTGGTATTTGTTTTGTTGTTGTTAGTTAGTTTGTTTTGCTTTTTATATATTATTATTTTCAAGAAAATTTCTCTGTGTAGCCATGGCTGTCCTAAAACTCACGCTGAAGACCAATTGGACATCTGGCATGGAACTCAGATATCTGCCTGACTCCCATGTGCTGACATTAAAAATGTGTCCCGCTGTGGCCTATCCAAATTCTCAGCTTTGTTATAGAAGGTCAATGTATTACTTCTTCTTCACTTTCATTTATGTAATTGGGAATTTGGTAAAGTAGTGATTTTTCCAATGCTCCAAAGCATTATCAAAGTTCTCTTCTCAATTGCAGGAACAATGACCAAAATAATTCTTGGCTATTGTAGCTTCCTTTGGAAATATAACTGAAGCAAGTTCACGTTTTATCCCCTAAAGTTTTGCTTCTTTATGAATAGCTTCTATCTAATGCTCCATTTATTTATGAACAGGTATGAGCCAGATCCTCTTTTTCAATTCAACACAGCTCTGGAGACCATAGCATCTTTGAAATCTCTTTCATTGTTTATGGTTTTGTTCCAATGAGATGGAATCAAGAATGACTTTCTTTCTCTACAAACCCCAGTCTATTTTCCTTTCCCTTTTTAAAAGAAATATTTATATTTCTAGGGAAGTCTCCCAATTATCCTAAGCTGTGATAATTTTCACCTCAGGGTCTGCTACCTAGGAAACATTTTTTTCTCCAATTATAATACTTCCTAATCATTGCAATGTCTTTGCCCAGGTTCTTAACAAAAAATACCCAAAGAAAAATCTGTTAGCCTGAATATGGACATGTGTATATGCCTGTGTGTGTGTGTGTGTGTGTGTGTGTGTGTGTGTACTATTAATCACTACAGATAACACTCTTGTTCTTATTGGACACTGGAAATAAAAGACAGGATTGAAGCAAAAAGCAGAAACTCATTGGGTTGCTTTAAAAATTTCATCTAAGATGTTAAATACATTACACTCACATATAAAGAGTAATTTCTTTAGTTAATATATATATATATATTCTGTTAGTTGTATAATAAATAAAATTATGTTTTATAATTAAATATATTTTGTATGATATATAAATACATATATATATGTATATATACATGTATATATATGTAGAAAGAGTGTGTGAAAGATTTCTTATATCTATTAAGAAAGTCAGTTATTACATATAAGAGCTCTCTCTCTCTCTCTGCATATATATATATATATATATATATATATATATATTATATATATATTTAATTATAAAACATACCTCTGCACACTAGGGGGACCCTGGTAGTGGAATAGTATTTTTCCCTAATGGAAGAAGGGATTTTGAGAGCCTATCTCAAATGAAGGAATGCAATCTTGCCCTGGACACACGGGGAATGGCCTAGGCCCAGCCCAGGATGATCTGGTGGACTTTGTGGAGTCCCTGTGGAGAGCCCTACCCTGCCTAGGGTGTGGAGCGTGGATGGAGTGGAGGGTAGGTTGGTGTGGGGTAGTAAGGGTGTGGGTGAGGGGAGGGATAGGGAGAAGGGATTGACATGTGAAACAAGTTTTTTCCTAATTTGAACTAATAAAAACAATGTTATAGAAAAAAAGAAAGTCAGAATAATTGACTTATTTTTTCATATTTAATAAGTAGGTATACTGAGGTTCAAATATACGTGAAACTTGAAGATTTTCCAAAGCTATTAATGAAAATAATTTGGGAACAGTACTATCTTTCTTTCATCTTATCTTTATAACTCTCTTTAATATGTGGGGTCAAATAATTTTAAAGTATTTATATAAATTTACAATTCTCACCATTATTTTAAAACATAATGGTTAAACATTTTAACTTGATTTTAAGAAGAATAATCATGTCCTTCTTACATGATACACTATTATCATACTACAGAAGAAAATTTAGATCCCGCCAAATCATTTAGAGTTGCAAATGAACATAAATGCTACAAATTAAAGAAACTTTTTCTCACATGTGAAATGCAATAAGCTGGCAATTCATTAATGAAGAAGAGGAAGAAGAAGAAGAAGAAGAAGAAGAAGAAGAAGAAGAAGAAGAAGAAGAAGAAGAAGAAGAAGAAGAAACTGAATGTTAAGGTAATACTTTGATCAATCGGGAAAATATGGGTACTGATTACTGATGTCTTACATGAACACAGAACTGGTAGATTCACTACTATGCATTTTATATTCTGGGTTCAGTGACACATTACTCTATAAAGAAGAAAAATTGTTACACCTAAAAGTGACACTGAAAAAGCTACCACTGTTTACACATATACACACAATGGGGTCAAGATTGTAATCCGCAGGTAACCTGTTATCAAATTTCGATGTATATTTTCATGGCTTTATAAAAACCAAAGCACATTTAATTTAAATGAAAAACAAGTAGAGACATCTGATGTTGAGGTCAATGTCAATGTCATTTCCTTGCTACTTGATTGCAAATGCACTGCCATCATGTAGGGTAGCCACTTACATTTAACATAATGAACAATAAAAAAAAAAAAACTTGAAAAATCATACCACGCAGGTTATTTCTATTGTGGGGCAGGACACAATATTTTTCCATCATTTTTAAAAGTTTTATTGGACATGACTAAATGCCATTGAGTCTCTAAACTTATTCTTAAATTGATATGTTCCAATGGCTTCATTAATACTCAACAAAAATTAATTGAGGGTGATAATTGATGTTAAAAGAAATCTAAATGTTCTTCAGCATATTCAAAGGCCACATCAAAGTTATCCATCTCCTGGGATAACTTCTATCCAAGGTTAACATTTGTCTTTTGAAAGTACATATGAATAAGAACACGTTTCCAATTAAGTGTACCATATATTTTATGATGCAGCAAAGGTCTCAGTACTCTAGACTTGTATGGCAAGACCCACAGGTGAAAATTTCATGGTAATTAAAACACATAGTAAAAGAAATGCCAGTGAGCATGTCCCTTGTAATAAAAGAATAACAAGTATTTAGAAACTAATTATTTGTTTGATATTTTCTCCTGTTATTTTAATTTATTTTTCCTTTAATTGTAACTACATCATTTTCCTTCCCTTTACTCCCTGTAAATCTTCATATATACCCCTGTTCTCTTTAAAATTTGTTGCTTTTTTCATGCATAAGAATATACATGCATATTCTTAAAATTAACCTGCTTGTCCTCCTTAATTTTGTGTATATATATTTTCAATACTGACCGTTTGGCATTGGAAATCTATTAGAGATGCTCTTCATTGTGAAGGCTATTTCTGTCCTCCAAATTCATTATTTTTCAGAAGTTATATGAGGGATGGGGCCTTGTGTGCTTTGCCACCTCCATTTTTTGGCTAGTGTATTAGCATTGTCCTTGTTCAGTTCACTTTTGGGCTGTCATGCTTGTGAGACTTTAAGTGTTTTCATCCACATCACAAGGAGAGACAGTTTCACCGTTAATTCCCTATTCTTCTGGCTCTTATAGTCTTTCCTATTCTGCAATTCCCCTGAACCTTAGGTGAGAGGGTCTGCTGATTGTAACTGTCTAGGTGGAAAACTAGATACTCCAAGTTCAAATTTCCATGAGAATCATACTTTCCTGTTCTAAAAATTCCCATATATGTGTGGTCAAGACTGCATGATCAATTCACACAATGAATCTAAGCAGTGGGATTGAGTCCTTTTTATTATATGGATACAGTAATTGATATTAATAATTAATTTTTGGAAACATAAAAAGTGTTAGCAGTTTTGGATATAGTATAATATCAGGCTGTTGCATGTTCTGTGCTCTATGTTCTAAGCCATTAAGTCTTTCCCACATGATAGCCTATAGAAATACCACATTAACCAATTCTCAGTTCCTAAACAATTTTTAACAAATCTTTCTTGGGTAGTAACTAATAAATATGCTCACTATATGATTCAGGGAATCAACTTCTAGCATAGCATTAGAACTTGCCTACATTACCACAAATACAATAGATTAATCATGCAATTAGAAAAATATGCTGATGAAAACAGAAAGTTTCCTAAATATATTATCTGAGATTCTAGCCAAACCCTACTACATTATCTGACAGACTATAAAGCATTAGGTCACATTATTAGTCCAAAATCTGATTTTCCTTAAAGGAAACCAAATGCACATCAACTATGTTGTTTAGAAGTTTTGGAGTCAAATACAAAACACAAAAATCTCATCAATGGTCCTCACCATGGAGACATTATCTATGAGATAAGAACTCTCCTCTTCTTGTCCAAATGCAAAAATTTATTTGATTACAACAGTCATCAAAGGAAGGGTTTCCCATCTGCAATATAAAAATAATTCTTATGCTACATTTTGGGATTTTTAGAGGCTTAATTTAGATGTAGCAGGTGAAAATTGAAAAGAACAATCCCATAGATTATAAAACAACAATCTAAGCTCACTTTATAAAGGCTATCTTAAAAACATAATAGCATATATTTAGCTATTCTCAACATTAAGTTTTTAAGAATTTCTTATTAAATCATCCCAAATATCATTCAATATCTTTTTCAGTATTTGTATTCTAAAAGTGCATAACACTGTTCAAAAATGTTAAAAGACAACATAAAAATAAGCATGGCCAGGACCTTTTAACCTGATGCTATAAAGGGAGTCGATATAGTTGGTATTGTAGGTAGTAGCCCACATGAAGGGGTATAGAAGAGTGGCAGCTGAATTTGCTGCTGGATATACTTAAAGATTCTCCAGCAACAGTGGCTCAAGCTACTTCAAGTCATGCTCTAACTTCCATAATAACCACAACCCCCTCTCTGCAGACAGGAGCTGGACTTTCTCATCCATCATTCTTTTTAATAACAACCTCCTATTCATCCACCCTTCCTTCTTCACACCCTCTGGCATGTTGACAGTGGCTGGAATTTCCTATTAAAGCAGTCATTCTTGTAGAAAAGAGAACTGACATGATTAATGTCAGTCAGTGACTAAAAGCAACACTCCGTATCTCTGCACTCAGGTAATTGGAAACATGGCTTGTCCCAAATACACCTGGAATTCTTTCCAAAAAATTGCTGAAAAACATCATGCTCCAATTCTACCACTGCTGAGTTCCCTTCGAAGGTATTTTAGTGGAGGGAATCTAGAATCAGAAAATGTTAAAAGTGACACTTGCCATTTGAAATGGTCTGGGCACTCCATGTGCAAGGAGGAAATTGGTATTCATAAAGGTGTAACTTGTCCAAGGTCGTTCAGATATTACAGTACCAAAGGAAATATGAGAACCTGTTCTTCATGATTTCAGCCATTGCCCACATGATTTTTCATTTTAAATCTTATCCAGCTCTTTCCTTCAGTCTGTCTCCACTGGGATCAAAAATGAAGTTGAATTGACTTCCATAAGTGAGTTCTCCATTTTCCCCCAGAGGGAAACTCCTTCTTGGGTATCTTGCTGATAGAATTTTTAATAAGTATCTCCTTTTAAAAATACTCACTTCTTCCCTGACCCAACATCTTCCTGTGGGTCCCCTGTGATCAGACAATTCCAACTGGCTCGAGAGTCTCTCTCTGCCTCACTGCTCCATTGCATTCTTTAACATTCTCCTTCCAAAGGCACAAAGCAGCATCATGCCCTGAATTTAGAGTAGAAATGGGAACTATTTGTGTAGTTCAGGGTAAAAATGACAAGGAGGCAAAAAATAAATAACTAAGTTAAAAGTCTCCTGTGCTGTGGATACCTTTGTAGAGACAAAATGAAAAATCATCCTTATGTTGTCCTGGGAATGAAGCTCACAAAACAGACTGTTCTTTTATATCCCTTTTATTTAGTCATTTTCAAAGTAGTTCCATTGTCTAAACTATTAACCAAATTATAAAATTGATAAAAATAAATTATCTCACAAAATTAAGTAAATATTTTCCAAAATGCTAAATTTATCCTTTTATTTATATGTGTGAAACTACCCTTTAATGTTGGCGACTTGTCTGACCATAGAGAAGTCTATAAAATTTAAAAGGAAAACATAGTATTTTCTAAACTACTTTTAATTCTAGTAACATGTGATAACACACATTGAGTAGGGAACTACATTGTTCTTCATAGGAAGTTAAGTGCTTAAAGAAGAAACAGGAAGAGAAGGAAGAGTTAGGAAGAAAGGCAAAGATGTAGAAATATGCTTATAGCCAAGATATTTACAACATGTTGCATCCTTTGTGCATTATTTCATCAGCAGTAGTTGGACTAAAAAGAATGTAGGAATATTGGAATGGTAGATTTAATAATTCTACCTTTAAGTTAAAAACACTGATATTACATTAAATTTAGAAAAAAATGGCCCATTCTGACAAAGAAGATGTTTTCAAGGGGTAGGAAGGGTTCGTGAGTGCTTATCACCCTGCAACAAAGACCTGACTTCAATAACCTTCTACCTCAAAATTTAAGGCAGTGAGCAACTGTAGAAGCTATTGGCATGGACCTCCAACCTCTGTACATATCCACATATATACATGAAACCCTTCTGTATTCAGGGTTTACACACACAAAACTATACACATATGAAGAGAAAGGATTGCATTAAAAATGTGATCCTTTTATTGAAATACAATATAATCTCCTTATACACATGGAACATTATTGTTTTTTAGTAAAATTAATAGACCCACCTGTGTGGGAAGTTGTTTGTGTGTTTGTTAACATTGTTAATTTATTAAATAATTGAATGATAATCTAATCCCAAAAGTCTTACAAAAATTTGAAGATGAGGATAATTTTCTAGAATAATTTATTTATTGGACACAATAACGAAATATTTAAGTATAGGCATAACCTATAACCCCACTGTTCATAAACTTCATTGCCTAAGCTAGGTAATTTTTATTATTTAGTTTTAGTGCTTTTGCAAATAATGTGATTTTGTCAAAGTTAATGTTCATCAACATTGACATCTGTTGGTTTCACATGCCCAGTAGCATGTCTAACCCTGCCAGGCTCCAATAGGTTGACTGTGACATGAAGGTGGATTGAAGACAAACTAGGGTCACCTAGAGGTTAGGTTTGTGGCATGCATTCTCCACATCAATTCTGTGGATATATTAGAAAAGAACCATTATTCACACACTTCATTCTCACCTGCTCATTCACTGTGATCTCACCCTTGTCACCCATGGGATGAATTATCCAGACTAACTAATTTCACAGCCAGTAAATTACAGATATAGTCATTGAATCTGTGTCTCATTAGGGGAAGTTAATTTAAGTAGACAATCAACAAAAATATAGTGTTGTATACAAATACAGTTGAGTAGAAGATTTTTCTCTATCTAGAGCACACAATGAATTCACAACCTCAACATCTGCCATCATGAGAGAAAACACTTTACAAACAGAAAAGGAAGAAAGAAAAGAAATTGACTCACTGCAATTTTCTCTGATGAATGTTGAATTTCCAATTAGTATTTTAATTACTTCAGTCATACCCTCAGCTGTCTTCAAGATAAAAAACCTCAAAATCAAAATCAGCTTTCATATTAACCCCCAGAAAGATTTTGATTCTCCTGGCTTTGAAGCACAAACCTTCAACCTTATTCTTTCTTCACATAAACACCTGCTCAAGTGTTCTATGACAGTATTCACCATTGCATGGCTATTACTTACAGAGTATTCCATATATGTAGTAAATAGGCTCCTTTTTACACTGTAAGAATTTGTTAAGACTAGAAGCCTTTAATTAATGACGTGACATCAAATGAAAAATACTATTAAATGTCTTTTGGTCATCAACTGCCATGGATGTTTATCTTGATCTCAAATTATTGACTTTAAATAGTTATGGGTAGTTCATTTTTGAATCTTTTTACTGGCTACACTTAAACTTGATGAAAAATGTATTGCATGAAAGCATATGAAACAGAGAGCCACATAATACTAAACCCTTCCTCTATGACATCAACTTGTTTATTTATTCATTGAGGAACTCCATATAAGTTTATTAAGAAAAAAAGTACTTGGTGTCATCAACTGATTGGAACAAAACCACCACTGCCTTCTTTGGTGTTTTACATTCAAAAAACAATTACATTCTGTTCACATGTTCATTAAAGCTTATCTGAAGAGTAATGAAATGCAGAAATTTAGCTCTAGTAAAGTTTTATTTAAAAAATATTAAGATGATCAATGGGTTTGATAATATAGCCATACATTTTAATAGGTAAAAGGTAGAAATCCTGGAAATTTTGCTAAAATATTTCACAATTATAACTATCATTGTGTTTAAATATATTATGAAAATCCTGCTTAATTAAATGCTAAAGTTATTGTCAAAACTATTTCTGCAATGGATTGGAGATGGGAGAAAATTTATTGTTTCTTGACTCTGGAAAACTTTGTGCTTTTAAAATGTGCTGCAATTTAAAATGATAATTTAAATCTATATTTTTTAACATGTAAATATGCCCATAGCATATTGTTGAGTGAAAAAAAAGGTTTTTTTTTAAGAACAGTATGTTCAACATTTTCCCATTTACATAAAATCTTGCATTTCTTTCAGTATAGGCAACCATAAGGAAACATTCAATATAAAGATCATCACTGTATGGTAGATGCCAGATGAAGGTGATTTACTTAAAGAATCCCTCAATATTCTGAATATTTGTGACAAACATGTACTTACTGTTTAAAAGGAAGACTTACTTAAAATATGTATTAAAGGGCTATAACTGTTTAGTAATATTTCTGGATTAGGTCAAGCCATGGATGTTTACACTTCATTTGGGAATCACTTAATATAATTGATCAATCATTGATCCTCTGACAGGCTCTGAAGAACAATTCTACATCATGCACTTCTATGTTTCTCTGTAAAAGGAGCTCATAATTGGTCTAAATAATAAAAGGATGGTGTCAGATATAGAGGGAAATACTAAGGAATCAGAGAGAAGGAGCAAGTCACAGCACACCTTACCTGCTAAGTATTTCTAAGAGAAGAGAGGTATTTCCTGTTTGTCCCAGCTTATATTTTGATTCTGCCCCATTACATCACTTCCTGTCTGAATAATCAGCTATTCAGTGTTTTACTCATTAACCAATAAGGGAAACAAATATACAGAAGAACATTCCCCATCATTTCCTCTTTTCTAGGTAAATAAAAGGAAGGGTTTTAACTTTAACATAGACAAATTATATATGTATTAAAACAGTTATCAAGTAAGAACTATAGTTAAAATATTTAGTTCATTAACATTTTACAATATTTGAAGAAAATATTCTATTATCTATCCAATCTTTTTGAGTCAAAGTCTTATATATAACTTATCTCTTATGATAACTAATGAAACCATAACCATAACTGTCTAACTTCAACTGCATCATATACATTATATAATATATAAACTATAGTGCACAGTCCACTGAAGTTCTTCTATAACATTGTAGCATTCATCTTCAGCCCATAGACCATATTGTATTTGGCAGACTTCTCAGTAAACATGAAATTTGAAACTGTCCCACCTGCATTGACAGTTTGTCATTCATTTTTCTCTTGCCCTGCAGAATGTCTGGCAGACTGTTCCATGAAGCCGGAAGCCTTTAAGACTTTCCCATCAAATTCAGCAGTCACATTCCTGTGGGTTCTGCATGTCCAGTTTATCAAACAGTCCAGGCAATAGCAGTTTCTTGCCAAAATGGCTAATATTGCCATATTGAAGGAAAACTGCATATTGAGTTTCTTCGATGGCCATCCTCCTTTCTGAAATAATTGATGTTGTAGGGAAGCAGTTGTGTCTGTCTCACTGTCATGAAAAACTCTAAAACATTTTAAACATCATATTCTGTAGGTCTTTGAAAAGTTTTAAGACTATCCATCTCAAATGTATCTGTGTATATATATAAAACCTAACATAACTATAAATTTTACTATTATAAGTGACTAAATATAATCTGTATTTAATTGTGCATTACAGTGTTTCAAAGAGCTGTATAAACACAATACCTAAACAAGATTAGAAATATACATATAACAAAACTGACCTTAAATTTGTATCAATGAATGAAAAGCCATACCAATGCAAAGTATTCATTTCCCCCTTTTCTTTTAGGATATTTAATGTGATCATTAACAATTTATTATCAACTGTATTTAAATGAAAACAATAATTTATAATGTATTTGTGAATGTGGGCATCATTCTCTCCAAACTGTTTCCTTCTGTTTGGGGCTGTTGAATTCCCATGGGTATCCTTAGACAACACAGAAACCTGGACAAGTCCTTGTTGTAGTAGTCTGCAAGGCTGCATCATCTCAGCTGTTGTAGATGTTGTATCACCTGGGTCATACATTGCTTCAGGGGGTCTTCGTTGATTAAACCATATTAGTCTGGAAGCAGTTCACAGCTTTTCATTTTCAGTGAAAACAAAAATAAAGCATCTTTTCCAAAGTAACATGTCCTGAAATTTAAATTTTCAAGGCATTTTTAAAATATGTAAGTTGAATTAATCCAGCAGCATTTATGATCAAATATCTGTTAGCAGCTTTTGCTCTTTCTTCAGCTATCAAACAATTTAAAGATAACACAGTAAAACTCAGTATCCAAACTCTCTGTCTATTTTCAATCTTTTCATGGCTTTTTAAATACTCTATTTCTTTTACTTATATTTATTCTTTGGTCTGTCCTGGAATTCACTCTGTACACAAGGATGGCCTGGAAATCATGGAGATCTGTTAGCCTCTGCCTCCTAAGTGCTAGGATTAAAGGTCTGTGCCACCACTGATCAGCTATTTTAAATCACTTTATCCTGTATCTTTATCTCTCACAAGCCTATGTACTTCATCTAAATCTGTCTGTACTGTATATGTTTATCTTGTTCTGGCCACAAGTCTTTTATCTACAAAACAACATTGCTAAAATTAAAGTGGCCGCTGTTTTAGCTGCTGGCTTTCCAACATGGCAGGCATAAGTTTACTGCCAGCACTGGGAACTGTACTCACTGCCTGAACTCTTAAACCTTCATGAGTAAAAGATAAATTTGCCAGGCAGCATTCTGGTCATTGATGCTACTAGCTTCATGTTTGTTTGGTAACAGGGCCTCTTAAAAGATCACTGCAGTCTATCCACCCCATCCCTTCCCACTGTGCTTAGTCAGGAAACCTCCTGTAAAGGAGCCCTGTGAGTCTCTGCTTGTCTCTAGCAAAACAGAGACTACCCAAGAAAATGCTTGACTCATCCCCCTCATCATTTCTTCTATCTAAAATGCTGAGCAAACACTACTCTATAACCGAATGAAATTGGTTGGCTAAGTGAAATACAAAAATAAATAAATAAATAAATAAATAAATAAATAAATAAATAATAAAAATAAAAAATAAACCTGCAATAGGCCCAAATACATGAAATCATGATGGGGGATTTCCTTCTGTATATATGTTTCTCTTATTGGTTGATGAATGAAACGTTGATTTGCCAGTAGCCAGGCAAGAAGCATATGCAGAGCTACCAGATCAGGTGAAGGCTGGGGATAAGAAGGAAGAGAAGATCCATGAGAGTCATGCCATGTAGAGGCAGAAGACGTAGCATGCCAGGGCATTACCCGGTAAGAAAAGAGCATATGGAAATGTTTAGATTAATATAAGTGAATTAATAATTAAGAGAGAGTTAGCCAGTAAGAAGCTCTAACCATTGGCCAAGAGTTTAATAATTAATATGTCTGTCTGCTTGCCTATTTGGGTCTGAAGGGTGGCGGTACCTGGAAGGACAGAAACTTTCAGCTACAAAAACACTTAACATATATTAAAAATTTGGCAATTTCAAGTCTCTTATTGCTTGATAAGGTTAGTTTTTTGGCAAGTGAATAACTGTGTCATAATAATCTACTACAAATGACTTGCAGAGCTCCTCTGTGAACTTGATGCTGCCAAAATTTTTGCAGTCCATTTCAGATTCCATAGAAGATATTGTCCCCAAGCACTAGGAACCTTCCTTTACCTGTTCTTGGAAAGATGTTGCTGTCCATTAAATTATAGATAATTGAGGCCAGGCATTGATGGTGCATGTCTTTAATCCAAGGACTAGGGAGGCAGAAGCAGGTGAATCTCTGTGAGTTCAAGGCCAGCCTGGTCTCCAGAGCGAGTGCCAGGATAGGCTCCAAAGCTACAGAGAGAAACCTGTCTTGAAAAACCAAAAAAAAAATTACAGATGATTGTATTTAATATCAATTTTCTTCTTAAACCTCAAAGTATCCATATTTGGTATTCAGTTTCCCACTTGTAAAATTTTTCCTAGGGAAGAGGAGACAAAGACATTATTATGCCCTTTACATTTCCTGCATTACTGTAGCTAATGTGTCTCTTAACTTTGGTTTGGTGTGTGTGTTTTTGCATTTGCATTTCTGTGTGTGTGGGTGTGTGTGTGGGTGTGGGTGTATATTTATATGCATCAATGTATCCTAGTTAGGCTTTCTATTGTTGTGAAGGTACATGATGAACATGGCAACCCTTATAAAGAAAAACACTAAATTGAGATGGTTTGATTACATTTCAGAGGTTTAATCATTGCATGAAGCAAGGCAGCATGTAGGCAGACTTCAGATTTCAGTTGCCTGTTCTCATTCTATGAGACAGGTGTAGCTTATCCATAACCAGCAAGGAAGCTCATTTCTTGCCTTCTCATAGCAAAGCTGAATCGTAGTAACTTTCATTACACCATAAATTAGATCAGGAAAAGTTAATATTCTTTGTTTGTGACATTCATCAAACATTCATATGTGAATAAACACATACTTAAACACACAAAACTTTCTTCAGCAATTCTGTGTGTAATTGCTACCCTTAGTACTTTATCTTTTACTGTGTGGTTTTGAAATACTAAAACTATGTGTTGTCAGATGAAATTCTGAACAAATAGTAAAATGTGGTACCCTTCCAAAACCTTAGCACAGACACTGACATCTCAAAGCAGATAACACCAGTCCATTGGTAATGTCACTCTATTGAGCAAAATGGAAACCTCCAAATGGATGGTCTATAGACAAGGGTGACAGGATTGAAGTAAAATATTTTGATGTGTTCTGACATTTTCTAAACCTAGGAGAGAACAACATCTCTTTCAAATAAGTTCCCTGGCTCTCAATTCCTTGCTTTCAAAGTAACTACTGAGAAACAAAGACATGGACAGCATCAAGCTTTTAGTAAGGTTTTCTGCCTGTCTTAAATTTGAGTGAATTCTCTTTGCTTCCGTTCCATGTATATTTATATGGATTGTGAATTCCTCTATTTATACATATATACATCATGTTTCTAGGTCTGTGTGCCTGGCAGTGAAACAGACTTCAGAATTTAGAGACAATTAAGAAAAATTCATGACATCAGAAAGGTCCTTTCCATATAAACAGATAATAAGCGCACCACTGAGGAGTAATTTACTGTTCTTGCTTCTGTAGCTGATAACACAGGTAGTGGTCATAGACATCCTTAACTACAAGTATATGTTGTCAGAATTCATTCTGCCAGTGGCTTTGGGATACCAGCCATAGTGTGCATCCTCTGGCTCTCTGTTTATAAGCAATCATGTTCACAGACAACAAGCTACACCCTTTACATTCAACCCATCTCATGATTTTTATTTTGCCTAAGAGAGGGTTCTAATCATTAGGAAATGAACAGCTACCTCTGAAATGGGAAAATTGGGTCATGCACTAAAGCAAGTACCCTAATGCAATTGGCAGAATGAATTCCCACAACTGCACATAGGAGAAGAACAGAAGAATAGAACAATGCAATATTTAAACTAAAGTTTTGGGGAAGTAAATAAATTTTCTGATATGTGAAGAAGGAGGCGTGAAAAAATGGTAGATAAAAAAGATTTTATGACACCATATATTTGGTTGTGAGATAAATTTTGTAAAGGAATAACCTAGAAAGAAAGCTCAAAAATTATGTTATTCCTCATATCAAATTGTAGTCTTGAAAAAAATGAACTGGCAAAGACAGGCAGAAGGATGAGGTCAGATATTCATGAAAATGAATGTGTGAAATAAATTCCAGTTTGTTTAAACTACAACCTTTTTTCTTGGTGACACTGAATAAGCTTTTAAACCGTGTTAAATCTCATTTTTCTTACCTATAAAATGGGCATTAGAACATCAATGTCAAATCTATTTTATGTCAAGAAAAGGAGATAACATGCCCACATATCTAACCTGATTCTAGACACGAAGTAGGAATTCACTATCAACAACTTCTTTCTCTTCAATTTTAGCTCTCACCAAATTGTCTATCGAAATTTGCATTCCTTTACAAGTGACAGGAAAAAAGTCATAACTACTGACCAATTTTTACAGATGTCTTTGGGTTTTTATCTTCTTGATTGACAGGTAAATGTATAATCTGAACTGAAATTTGTCAAATGAGATAGTGGAGCATGATGGCTCAAGGCACAAAGTAGCATAGGGGGTTTTGAAATGTGAGTTTTAAAGAAGATTTTATGAATATTTGTGGGAGAAGTAATGTGTTTATTGAGTAAGATAACTTTTTCTATTCCAAATCCTAGTGGACAAGCTATATCCTCTGTTACATTTATTTTCATGACCCCAACAAAAAGAAGAGGTGTCTAAATTACAAGACAACTGATACAATGCTATTAATGTTATGAAAAATATAGAAAGTTCATAAATGGATATTTATGGGCAAATACCATGATATATTAATTTCTGATACAGCATAGATAGATGAACTCTAGCTTCAAGAGTGTTATGAACTCTAACCTCAAGGATGCATTATGATCACAACTGAACACAATTGCAACTTATTTTTGGTCACCTCACTGTAATCTTAGCTATCAGTTGGTCTGGAGCAGTCTGACTCAAGGACTAAATCAAGGAAGTCATATGATCCACAGTTTAGCTTGTTACACTTAGGTGCATAGTGTGGGAAAAGCAATACTGTCTCCTGTGTCTTCCTTATGAAGTCAGATACAAGCTTTGTGGGAACTCCCAAAGCCTGTATGGAGATTCACTTTGCAGTTGTCACAAGACCAGTATTTATTCTTGTCTGATCAACTTGGTTATACTATGCCCAACTATAAGCCTGTTATTTCTATTGTTATCAACTCTGTTGTTCCCAGCTTCACTATTTTAACACTAACATTAAATTTACCCACTCTTATAACACAATAACTTTGATATTCTGGCATCAGTCTCAAAGCACTAGAAAAGGATAAGCTTGAGAGGCTACTAGAACCTTCTGTATTCTGTAAAACAAACTGAGTGCATCATTCAGATGAGAACTTGGAAGATCAGAATGGTTGAGAGAAGTGAGGACAATGGAGGCTTGGCTATTGCATTTTAGAATTGAACTCAGGGTAGAACTGGGCCCCTGAACACTTGTTTGATATTTGGGTAATATGACTGCCTTCATGCAGCCTGTGTCCTGAGAACCTAGGCGACTTTTAATTCCAAAGTAATAAATTAACTTGCTTGATGGGGGAATTTTAAAGCAGGAGAACATTCAGGATGTGGCAAGGCTATTGTTTACTGGTTCTTTCTAGGTACACAGGGAGACAGAGCAGAAAGTAAAGGAGAAAAATATTAAAATGTTGTGATTTCATAAGATCAAAGGTACAAGTTTCAATTTACAGAAAAGGCATACTCTTAAAAAGCAGCAGTAACTCTTAAAAAGATTCGAGCCACTATTGAAAAACATGGTGCTTCACAAGAGGAGAGGGAAGGCTCTCTGAAGGAAAGATGCCACAGACTAAAGGCTCCATTTTGTGAAGCTGACAGATGACTTGAAAGGGGAGAACATAGATTGAAACAGATATTGCCACATGGGGCGTTCCCTTCTCCTCCAAAGCAAATGGCTAGAGAAATTGTTCCATGAGGTCAGTATAGAAGCTGAGGCAATCATAGACCAAGGAGCTAGGGTTTCATCTTATTCTGACAGCAGGGCTTGGAAGCGTCCTTTACTTTAGAACTTGTTTGAAGAATAAATGGTGGAAGATTGATGGCATCATATAATTTTTCACCACAGACCCAGAGAACTGCTGAGGCATAATAATTATTGGTGAAGTTGGAATTTTATGAGGAAGTTGTAATGAAGACACCAGATGTTAGAAATGCTGCAACTGTGAGATGCCTGCTGTAGCAACCTGCAGGTGTGGAGTACTAATGACTCAAGAGAAAGGTTGCATATGATATAGGTAACAGAACTGGGGAGGCAAGTGACTGGCTAAGCTGTAGGGAACAATTCCATATCATGTGGCAGATGTTCAACATCATGTTGCCAGATTTACTGTGTTCCTTTCTGGGATTCATTTTGGATGTGTTCCTTTATTTGATTGCTATATCACCATTTTTACATTTTGGAATGTGAATGCTTGTGCCATTGTATATTAAAACTATGTAATTTGTTATTTATTTTGTGGAAGTTCACTGTTAAGTGATTGTAAACAATAGACTTTGAGTGATAAAGCTCTGTCAATATAATATTAATTGACTGAACTATGGCAAACGGTGTTGATAGTGAGGAAACCATGCATGAGTGGAAATGGAAGAGACATAGGACCACTTTTTACTTTCTTTTTAGTTTCTTTGGCTATAAAACTACTCTTAAAATAGTACTGCATTACTTTAAAGACATCATATGCCATTAAAAATGATTTACTGATAGCCTACTTTTATTGTGTTTATGATGAATAATTTAACTCTGTTTAAATTCATTCCTACAAAATGCACACTATTAAAAATAATGTACATCCTTGTATATTAAAAGAAGTTAAAAAGCAATACCTTTATGCTAAATTATGCATTCACTAAAATATAATAAGCAGAATAATTACTGTTGGAATATACTCATTTAGTTAAATTAATTTTCTTTAATATTTGTTTCTGATACTGCATCAATGTGGGAGCTTTCCCAGAGGAATAAACGTCTCAATATTGTGTTAGTGTTTCCTTCAGAAAACTGCTTAGAAACTACTTCATTGTTTTATGCTATGGTAAACATATACTAAAATTTCTGTCATTATCTATATGCAATGTAGTTTATTGCATATTTACACTTGGGAAATATTCTATAGATATGAAGTTAACTTGAAACCAAGAACAAGTTTACTAAATGATATGTGTGTATCTGTAAACACAAACACCTCTATCAGTCCCCATTTATATACATACTCATTGCGGGGGGGGGGGGTGAACACAAAAACTTGGCCATGCAAAGCAAGCAATTTGCTACTATGCTAGTCCCTAATGATATACACATTTATTCTTGATATTAAAATATATAAGCATTTTAATCTAAAAGTTTCATAGTTACATTTTTATTCTCACTTATTTTGGGGATTTTTATTGACAAATGCAGTTTAAAATAATTAGGTGTTTTGTTACAGGTGTGTATCTTAGACATTTTAACATATTCTGTTGCTGCAGAATCAAGAGATTCTCAGCACATTCTTTCATTCCAGCACAGTGTACAACTTCAATGTTATAAATGTTCAAATAAATAGACTTTTGGCATCTATATCATCAAATGCTTTGTTAAATACTTCAAAATTGCAGCCAAAATTTAAGAGACAAATTGAAATGTGGTGGTCCTTGCAAAAATATTCACAACTATTTACAAAATAAATATTCCAAAACAAAAATGTTTCTTAAATCTGATTTATGATAGGCATGCAATTCTAATGAATACCTTTAAAGGATCCTTGATTGAGCAAAATTAGGGATTATAAGAGCAACAACAATAATGTTAAGCCTATTTCTTTACTATTGATTTTTTCCCCATGACCAAGTGAAAAATTCTTTTTACTTACTTACTTCCTTTTCTTTTTTTTAAAATTAGAAGCAATCTTATTTTACATACCAATCACAGTTTCCTCTCCCAGCCATCCTTCCATGCCTCCCACCTACTCCCTCCTACTCCCAGGATCCACTCCCTGGGAGAGTAAGGACTTACTATTGATTTCTCTATGTAAGAGTAAAACCACACATTTTAAATGTGAAATACTGAACTGATATTTATATTGGTGTTGAGATTATTGCTGCAAATTTTTTATCATCAATACTAAAATTTGTCTAAATTTACTCTACCATTTTTTAAAATGTGAAATATTTATCTAAATGAAATTTATTTCTGGAAGCATTACTTCAAATTTCATTATCCATATTGTAGTTGTTTTCACAATGAAAACATTATTAAGAATAGAAGTTAAAACATCTGGTGGTGCTGATGAAAACTTGTTTTGATTTGCTTATTTGTGAAGCTTTTCTTGTAGCAATGACGCCATCATGCTAGTAGCTATCACTTCATATTTTATGTTTTCAGGGAAAAAGAATACTAATAAAACTGTGAGAAACTAGTGATCTTCTGCCTTCAACTAAATGGTACGCCTGGCAGATTAATGTAGATCAAGCTTCCATAGGATAATTAATTTTTTAGAGAATAATTTTCATAGACTTAATGTGAAAAAGAAGATAATCAGGGTCTTCAATATAGTTCTTTTTTTTTCCACAGTCAAAAACATCCCTCTGAACTTCACATATATCATACACCTAGATCTATACATCACCTATCATTCTATTTAGCATTAGCATTTACCATGCCATCATCTATTATTTTATCTATACTACACTATCATCTATCATCCATATATCAAATATCTATTACCCATAAATTAATCATCTATCATATGGCTGCCTATTATCTATGTATGTAGGTATGTATATATCTATATCATCTATTTCTATCATCTGATATATAACCATCTATATATCATCTACCAAATATTATCTATCCACCATCTATCTACATACCACCTGTCATCTTTCCTCTATCTCATCAATCCTATCTATCTATCTATCTATCTATCTATCTATCTATCTATCATCTTTTTATCTAATCAGTAATCCATTATTTAGTCAAGTTACAATTATATTAGCCATTTTTCACTACTCATTATTCTTGTCTACTTTTACTTACTTTCTAATTCTTTTTGTTTCTAGTGATGATATGCATAACATCTTGGCAAATGACCTTCCATCCTTTTTATAAATTATGTTATATTTATTGATTTTAATTAATTAATTTTTATTTAAATTAAAAACAATTGTATTTTACATACCAATGACACTTCCCTCTCCCTCCCATACTCTCATTCTCCCCACAAACCCCCCTTCCAATCTCCCATCCACTCCATAGGGAGGATGAGACCTCCCATGGTGAATCATTAAAATCTGTCTCAGCATTTGGGACAGGACCTAGGCTGAGAGAATATCTCTTCACAGGGAATGGACTCCCAAAGCCCATTTGTGCACTAGGGAGAAATATTGGTTACACTGCCAGAGGCCCCATAGACTGTCCAGCATCCCCAAATGATACCCATGTTCAGGGGGCCTGGTTCAGACCTATGCTCATTCCCCAGCTGTCACACTTGGGTTCATGAACTCCCACTTGTTCAGGTCACCTGTTTCTTTGGGTTTCCCCAGCATGATCTTGATTCCTTTGCTCATATCTCCTTCCCTCTCTACAACTGGATTCCAGGAGTTCAGATCAGTGCTTAGTTGTGAATATTTGCTTCTCCTTCCATCAGTTACTAGATGAAGGTTCTGTGATGGCATTTAATGTAGTAATCAATCTCATTATTGGGGAAGAACATTTAAGGTATCCTTTCAACTATTTTGGATCCTGGAGATTTCCCTAGTGCCAGGTTTCTCCTTAAGCTCATAATGGCTCCCTCTATTAAGGAATCTCTTTCCTTGCTCTCCTTCTCCGTTCTTCCCCCAACTTGACTATCCTAATCCCTCATGTTTTCCTCCCCACTCCTTTATGAATTCTTAAGTATGAAACAGGAGTAAATAGATCAATATACCTCTGTATGCCTTTCTGTAAAGAAAACTGGATGGCTATTTCAAAAACTTTTCTTTTCTGGACAGTCTATTTTATACATTTTTCCTGAATTATTTTTATTATGCATATTCATTTGTACATTTTATTTTTCTAATCAATAAGACTTTATGGTATTTTCTTTGTCAGGTGTAATAGTTCTCATCTATTGTTTTTAATAGCTTTAAAGTAGCCTGTAGGTCTGAATATAGTATTATTTCATCAGTTCTCCACATTTGCTACTGTGTTAATACTGTCTGAAACCATGAATAATGCTGCAATAAACTTCATGCATAAATATGTATATAGTATGTATTTTTTTTCTGAAAGATCAACTCCTAATAGGAAACACTGAGCCAAACACTCCAGGGGATAAAACGGATTTTCTCTCTTCCTGTAGTGTAGGGTGAAACCCTGATTAAGAGGTACCACTGAGCTGGGCGGTGGTGGCGCATGCCTTTAATCCCAGCATTCGGGAGGCAGAGGCAGGTGGATCTCTGTGAGTTCGAGACCAGCCTGGTCTACAAGAGCTAGTACCAAGACAGACTCCAAAGCAACAGGGAAACCCTGTCTCGAAAAACTTAAAAAAAAAAAAAGAGGTACCACTGACCATGTCCACTTGGGCTTGGTCACATGTACCCTGACCATGCCTGCTTGGGAGTGACCCAACCAGGGTTTAAGTAGGAGAGTGGCACACATGCGCCTCCCTTTTCTCTCTTTCACTTGACTGAGCTCACTAGGAAGCATCTTGTGGGTCCCTCTTTCTCCGGTGCACTGGCTCTCTTGCATGAGTACTATTCCTTAATAAACTACCTGTTATCAATCTATTTCTGACTCCACTTTGTAAACCTCATTACTATAACTATCAATTTCCAATACTCCCTTACCTAGTTCTTGGATTTAATGCCTACCTTCTTATGTCTAGACTGGGATTAGTCTGGCATAAGTTTGACCACACTCCTGGGTAGGAACTCACTCTCAGGAGTCATTGTTCAACACAAATATGACTTGATAGAGAATTTTTCATTCTTTATTTTTGAGATTATAGAATAATTACATCATTTCTGTCTCCATTTCTTCGATCCACAACCTCCTATATACTCTTTCTTGCTTTCTTTAATGTTTGTTGGCTCTTTTTGCATTAATTGTTGATATATATATGCCTATACATATATGTTCTTAAAGATATAAATACAAGCTGCTCAGTCTGAATAATGTAACTTGCATATATGTTTTTTAGTGCTGACCATATTAGATAAATTATTTTTATCCTCTTTCCAGGAAGATTATTTTTCTTGCTCTCAGCATTGCTTAAAAGCTTCAAGTTCTTTGCATTGGGTTGAAATCTACTTTCCCTTGTCTTTTTTGCACCTTTATTGTTGTTGTCCTTATTCAACTCATGGTTTTTGCTTAGCCATGTTGGTGAGATTTTATTGGTGCAGCTTCTGAGATTCCTAGAAGACACAGTCTCATAACTAACTCCCTGATCTCTGTCTTTTATAATCTTTCTGTCCCCACTTCCAAAATATTACCTGAGCATTAAGTGCAGTGTTTGTAGGTGCATTTACCGAGACTGGGCTACACAAATGTGCCTTTTGATTGGTTGTTGTTATCTGTCATTGTGTCTGTTAGAAAGGAAAGTTTCACAGATGAAGGGTAAGGAATTCACTTATCTATGAGTATAAGAACAAATATTTAGAAGTAGCTAAGGATTATGATAGTTTCATTAAATGGCAGTTGTAGGTCCTTCTCCAAGATCCATGACTTCACTAGCACTGGGTAATTGCTTTCATGTACCAGGCATAATTTACCACTTGTTAATTAGGTCTTAACTCCTATTAGAAAGTTGCTTATTACTTACAGAGTATGCATGGCATTATTTTTTAATGAAGAAAACTCAAAGTTAGGTGGCATGGCATGGGAATGTGGAAAGATGGTTGGAGAATAAGGGTTACTACAATAAAAAATGCATTGCATTAAATTTTCATATAACTAATAAAATAATATTTTAAGAACAGTAAGAGCAAAAGGCAAAGTACTAACCAGTACACAATCATTGTGAACCATCAGCCCAAGTCCTATTTTTTAATTCCTAACAGTGGAACTCCTAACTCTTACTCGTAAGTTTTACTAGCTTTTGGGCTCTTATTCCTCATAATAGGTAGCCTTGTCCAGCCTTAATATGTGGGGATATAATTAGCCTTATGGTTGCTTGATATGTCATGTGATGTTGATATACCATCAGAGACCTTCCCTTTCCTGAACAGAATTGGAAGAGGAATATGGATTGGGGGTCAGAACAGAGAGGGTTTTGGGGGAGGTACTGGGAGGAGAAGAGGGAGGTGAAACTCTGGTCAGTATGGTTTTTAAAAAAGGAATTGTAAGAACATTTGAATGTTAATGTTTGTTACTATATGGTTTTAATATCAAACTGTAACCATTTTATGTCCTACTGCATTACCAAGATCCACAGTCATTTAACTGACTTGAAATAGGAGCTGATTGTTACATTAACTTTTACACTTTTAAAATAGGACTCTAAGCAACATTGTAATACTTTTTCATGTGGATTTTAGGAATTTGCACTTATTTTGTGATAAACCTATCTAAATGCTATCTCTTCAGACAGGTTTTTTTTCAGTTTGAAGAAAATATAATTCAAATGGATAAACAGTTGCCATCTGTCAATTTTGCTACATTTTCTTATGCTTATTGTTTGTCTGGAATCCTATTAAGGAATTGATGACTGAATTAATTGACATTAATGCTTTCATTGCTATAAAAGTAGATACATGATTTACATTCATGTAAGAAGTATATTTTACATATTGCATTTTTATTAGTCTGTCTCTACCTCTCCCTCTCTGTCTCCGTCTCTTCCTCTCCATCTCTCTCTCTCTCTCTCTCTCTCTCTCTCTCTCTCTCTCTCTTTCTCTCTCTGTGTTGTGTGTGTGTTGTGTGTGTGTGTGTGTGTGTGTGTGTGTGTGTGTGTGTGTTACAGCTCCTCCATGGAAGTAAGAATACAACGTGCTGGAGTCAGTTCTTTATTTCAACCATGTAAGTCTCCAAGATCAAATTCAGGTTTTTATACTTCTGTGTAAGTGCCTTAACCCTGTGATTTATCTGTCTGTACACATAAAGTATGCATCTTAATATATTTTTGGTTGTATAAAAGGAATTTTGATTTTGAGTAAGGATTGGTAGAGGTTTTTTGTTGTCATATTCACAAGTATTTGTGCTAATATTGCTCATGAAGTGAGCCCTGGTTTATTACTCATCACTCATTCTACACTGGGTGCTTATAAAACATTTGTTTCTGTTTTTGACTACTGGATCACTTACACACTGCTATGATATTGTCAGTTTATTACCCCTGCTACTCTTGTGTCTTCAGCTATTAGTTGAAATACTCCACTGAACTCTTCTTTCTTCAGGCATTATATGGCACCTTAAAATCACTTTTTTCAAAAGTTATCCTTAATTATATGTTGACATGTATTATATATGTACATATACATGTAATTAAGAAAATACATCTATAATATGACAAATAACAAATTATTATGTCATATGTCTAACAATTCAAGAAATAGAATATTATTGAATATTGGTTTTGTAGTTTTCTGAATGTTCCTCCTCAGAAAGTATTTTTGTGCCATCTCCAGTATAATTAAACCCACTTAACATTTATGTGATATTTTTTCTTTGTTTTGTCATCACTCTAATGGAATTTTTTAACTTAGTTGTGTAACTAACATGTATTTTACCCCAAAATGACTGAAGTATTTTTTCAGAACAGTAGGATTGATTTATACAAAACTTCTGGTGAGTGAGAATTATTTTCTTCTTCATTCTTCTACTGTCTGTTATTGCTAGAATTTTTCAATTTCCTTAGTCTTATGGGTGTGAATAGACAATTCTTTTACTGGCCCCTGGTTCTGAATATCTTCTCAGTTGTTGCAAACCAGAAATATTCTCTTCACAGTAGAAATACAAGTCATATCTTTCACACATTATATTTTTATTTTAACTGTCATTTATCTCTGAGGGGTCTCTGAACATTCTCTATAGTAATCTATTCACATTAATGAGTATCAAAAATATTCTTTTAATGAATAAATATTAAATAACACCATAATATTGTAACTTAATTATGCTTTTACTTACATTTTATTCTTTTGTAATTTACTTAATAAGGTTTCCTTTCTACTTGAGCCAATTATTTTCACACTTTTATTGATTAAGTACAGATAGCAAAACATTTAAGTAATATATAGATTATTTCTTTTAAGGTATAGTTTGAAAATTCTTTATGGTTTTCTATGTTGAAGAGAACCGCCCAAGGCAGCATTAGCTCTCAAACATAATCTACCTTTTCTCCAAAGCCATTTTGCCAGTTTTGTTGTTAGCAGGCTTATGAGTCTATTATGTTTCTCCCTTGCATTTCACAGGTTTTTATTAAAAAGCTACTTTAAACCCATATTCTGATTTCCTTTCTGTTGCTATAAGCAAATACATGAACCTGGGGATTTATAAGAAATGGAAGTTCCCTCATTTCCTAGTTCTGAAAGATGGGCTTTCCAAAGCTTACACTGTTACTTGCTGAAGACAGTGTTTTATAAGTTGCCTAAACTAGTAAACTTCCCTGAACCTCAGTTACTCTTCCTACAAAGACAGTGTGGTCACTTCAGAGTCAATTACCCTAACATTTTCAATATATAAATGTACAGTTCAAGTATGTATATTATTTTTATAACCATGACAAAATATATGAGAAAATATGTGATAAAAGTAACTCTGGGGACAGAGGGGTACTGCTTAGTTTATAGTTGCCGAGGATACATCCAATCCTGGCTGGGAAGGTTGGTTGCAAGATAACTCCATGTTTGGCAATGGGAGTGAAACAGAATTTGTCATATCCTACATTTAAGGAAGTAAGACAATAAGACTGGAATTAGAGCTGAGAAATAAAACTTTCAAATGTCCACTCCTGGTGACCCCATCTGATAGCCAGGTTCTGCTTCCAAAGTAATCTACAGTCATTCCAAACAGAGCCATTAATTAAAGACCAAGTGACAAAGTTCAAGAGCCTGTGAGAAACGCTTCAGACTAAATTCACTACACTAGATAATTTTTGAGAATTAGAGAAACAATAGAACTAGAGAAGACTTAATTAAGGAATTTTGAGCTTTAATTACTATGTAAGAGATTTCTGTTATTATTAATTTCCAAGTTTTATAATGTTTAACAAACTTTAGACAATAAAATTTGTAGATTTTTTTTTCTGAGGAAAGTATAATAATTCAGGAAACACTCAGAGTTCTGCAAGGTTCAGGGATTCACCTATCAATATGGAAAGTTGTATTAAATAGACAAAGAAATGAAATCACACATAGAAATAGATGAACAGCTCAATTGGTTATAGCTGGGTATTTGCCTTATTTGATATATGAGGAATATGCCTTACATGGGTGATCTCAAATCAGATCCTAACCTATGATTAGCTAAAGCTCAGGTGCTTAAAGGTAAAATTACATCATGGGTATATTATTTTCTTAATTGTATAGATACAAGGAAGGATTTTAATCTGATACTTATGGAGGGAGATTTAAGGGAAATTAAATTCTATGATTGAATAAAATTATTGCATCCAGTGAGGAAAATTATATTAGGTGAATTAATATGACTTAATAGATATACAAATTTTACAGTCTTAATTGCTTCAGGAAAAATCTCACTCTCACAATGTTTGTAACTTTAAAGTCTCTCATTGAATGTAGTTTGGTAGTATTTTTTTTTGAAATTTTTTGTGCTTGTGGGTAGTCTGTTGTGTTTGGATAATGTGTCTCTCTGAGAATTCTTGTCAGAAGAATATTATATCTAAAATTGTTTTTTAATGGAAATGGATGACTCTTCCTACATTTTGATCTTTGAAAGACATTTATTAGGATTCAAATTACAAGATGTATGTTTCCCTCATGTTCACACCTGTTTTACATACATACATATACATTAATATATTTATACTGATGTTTAAGAATTTCATTTTTATAAGAAAATGGAGCAAAATAATCTATTATAAATATGGTCAATTATTAAAAACTTTTTAGAAATTCATTTTGGGTGAGTAATCAAGATTGTTCCTTTCCCTAGTTATGCATATCCGTCTGTATTCTCTATCACTTATTGAGAAATGTATTGAAACATATTACTATGACATAGTATAGTTATACACTTTCTTTGATGTCATTTTTTATCTTTCATAATTAGACACTGTTTCATTAAATGCTTAGAAATTTACACTTTTAATATTCTCTTAGTTAATTTAATATGTTTTCCTATGGAGTGACATCTTTTTCACTATGTGAAAGTAGTTTTTAAGTCATCTGAAATGTTATCAATTTCACAAATTCTAAGGGTATGAGTACTTTTACATTATACCTTTTCCCTTACTATCTTTCAAACTGGGAATTTCCCAGTGCTTTGGATATTTCTCATAAAAGCTGTGGACATATTGATGATATATATGAAATGAAATATATATATATATATATATATATATATATGTGTGTGTGTGTGTGTGTGTGTGTGTGACAAGTAATTAATATACATTAATTATGATTATTTAAATGCTTGAATTTATACCAATTTTATTATAAATTTTCTTTATGCCAATAATTTGTGTATGAATATTTATACCAATCTGTATTTCAGTTTTCTTCATTTTTTAGTTCTCACTTATGAAGTATGTGAAATTTTCTATACAAATCTAGGATATGGCATTCCATTCATTTAGTGTTTATCTAAAACTGATAATATGAACATTTAAATTAGCACAATTTAAAGTTGATAAAGTTACTTCTCTGTGAAAACATCAGTTCCTGAATCACACAGAAAATGTTCCCTCCATTAACATATATTTATATATGTGTGGATGTGTGTGTGAGTATGTGTATGTGTGTTTGTGTGTGTGAGTGTGTGTGGGTGTGTGGAAGTGTTTGTGTGTGTGTGTGTGTGTGTGTGTGTTTGTGTATGTGTGTGTGTGTGTGTGTGTGTGTGTGAGAGAGAGAGAGAGAGAGAGAGAGAGAGAGAGAGAGGGAGAGAGGGAGAGAGAGAGAGATATTCTCATGGGCAGCATTTAGACAACATAGGTTACCTGTTTTTGAAACTAATAGGAATCACTATTGGAGTTTTTCATCCTAATTTATTGTGTCTCCATTGTCCTTCCAGGTCTTGGTCAATGCTGATGACCAGTTTTGTCTCATAGGAATAAGTCCCAGTTTTCTCTTTTCTGCTGGTACAAAAGGTCTCCTAACACCTTGGAATGAGACTCCTAGTAACTTATAAGTTATACTCATAAGAAAAGTGAAGTTGTCCATAATGCTTGTCACCCTTTAAATATATACTATAAATTTAGAAAACCCTCAGTGTGAGCCACAATGCTTCCAAATTTTAATAAAATAGCCAACATGTATGTTATTAACACTGATGTAAATAGGCAGATTAATAATATTATTGTTGTTGCTGTTCTGTGTCCACAGTCAGGAAGAATTAATAATTAATAACCTGCTAAACCAGCAGGATTTGTTGATCAATTTGCATTTTGATTCATTAAGACTCACAACTCTGAAGATTTTCCTTATAGAGTAATATGCTGGTCCTTACAATTAAGCAGAAGGAAATAAAATTAGACTTTCAATCATGAAACAGCTAATTAAGCATTTGAATTCTTGATCTTCTTGTTATTTTTATTTTGTGATCTCAATCAATATGACTCAGAACTAATGGGTACCATGACTGTCAACTTACAGCATCACTGGACTGCCTCTTTTTTTTTCCTGGTATGAAGATTTTAACTTTGGGAATACAGTTTTTATTGTTCTTTCATTGGTCTTCTTGAGTTAGGAAAATTTCTGGAGTCTTTTAATGAGACTGTATGTTTTGTAAGGAGTTGTCTTTACCCACACTTGATATTTATTAAAAATTCTATCATTTTAAGCCTTGTGACCATGGCTGTTTCTTCCTTTCAAGATGCATCTGGTTTTGCTTTCACAAAGACAAGGAACTTAAAACCTAGTCCTGTGAACTTAGCCTATTCATCTACAAAGTTAGAAAAGGGAAAATGCTTTTGGCATCTTATTTGTGTTTTGTTCAAGATCAAGATACTTAGGATAGCCTTGAGTTTGTCAATGGAAGTTACCCATGAGCTAGGTGAGGATTTTCCTGTTATCCCTAATTTGTGGACAACCAGCAATCAAACATGAGACAATAAACCCTAGCTTTATATATGTTTACTATGGGCATTACTGCCCCACCTGGCACAAATGTCTCTAGAAACTCAAGGTATAATGTATTTATCATTTTATAACTAAAAATTATAGATAACTATTTTTATACACCATAAAAGCATCCTTGTGTTTCATCAGATTGGAAACATTAAATCTGAGCAGCAAACCCAGTTGGACAGAGTTAGTACATAGCACTGCCAAGGTGAGAGTGCTTTGCTATTTCATAACAATACTCATAGCCAGTTCATGCTCTAACCATAGCCACTCTTTATCTATCAGTTTTCAGATCATGGACTAGAGCTCATTATCTGTATCTAACTTTGCATGATATTGTATAATGGATGAGCAAGGTATTGCCACATTCAAAACTTTCATTTTTCTTTAAAATCAAGATAGTATTTTGCTTGCCTTGTTTCACAACTTTCTATAGCCTTGAGTTAAATGAAAGATAAACTCTTTGAAAGGATTAGATATATAAAAACATAACTTATGTCTTGGGAAGTATGTCTGCCAATCAAATTTGTGCCATGATAAAAGTATTTAGGACATACCACCTAGAGTTTAATCACATATGTTAGAATCTTGAATTCTCTATTTGTCCCCCATCCCCAGAAAAATGGAGATGAAAAGCAAATGTGTGTGTGATAGGATCATAATGTTGCTTAAAAGAATTAATATCCATGAGTAATGGTAATAGACTTGACAAGAACACAATAATCAGTAGGATTAGTAGCATTGTGAGTCCTGCTATACATCAGCCCACAGGAGGCTTCTAATAGTGATATATGTACATTTTTATAAGACACTACTGGAGTGTTTTTTAAAAATGATAATTTTGAGCACTTAACTCCCTTGAGAATTTTCCATATTTTCTGTCAAAGATTGTATATATAAAAATTCCCTTTACCCTATTTTCATCACCATAGTTATTACACTAATTTATTGCATCTTATAATATATAGTAATCTGTTGCACACAGATGTGCACCAGAGGCTCTGATGGTTGATACCCTGGGAATGTGATAGATCATGGGAAGAGAAAGACACCTTCTGTAATTAAGCTTTAGTGTTCTTTTCACAAAAGAATGTTCCTTAATATCTTAGTAAGGGTTTCTATTATTAAAAAAAGAGACACTATGACCACAACAACTCTCATAAATAAGAACATTTAATTAGGGTACCTGTCTTATACTTAGAGGGTCAGTCCATTATCATCATGATGGGACATGGTGGTATTCAGGGAGACATGGTGCTGGAGAAGTAGTTGAGTATCCTATATTTTTCAGGCAACATGAGGTCATCTGAGAAACTGGGCAGCACCTTGAGCATATATGAGACATCAAAACCCACCTCCAGAGTAACATACTTCCTACAAAAAGACCACACCTGCTCCAACATAATCACACCTCTAGTAGTGCCATTCCTTTTGAGGTAATTTTCTTTCAAACTACCACATATTACCCCTTGGCCATCAAGGCTTGTATCCATATAATAATGCAAAATGCATGCAGTTAACTGTTTAAAGTCCCCACTGACTATAACAGTCTCAAACTTATTTAAAAGCCTAAAGTTCAAACTCTCTTCTGAAATTCATGCAATTTCTTAATTGGTATTGTCTGTAAAATAAAAATAAAAAACTGATCAAACATTTTCCAATACATAATGGCACAGCATATAGATTATCATTCCCTAAAGTGTAGTGAATGGAGCATAGTGAGGAATTACTGGATGAATGCAGGACCAAAAACCAAGTGGCAAATTCCAAACTCTGCCTCTCCATGTCTTATGTCAAAGCGCTCTTCTGATTTCCATTATTTCTTTCAGATGTTTTTCTTTATTTATAATTAGAAACAAGATTGTTTTTCATGTCAATCCCAGTTCTTTCTCCCTCCTGTCCTCCCCTACCCCCCAAACTAAAACCCTACCTATCACATATCCTTTCTGCTCCACAGGGAGGGTGAGGCCTTCCATAGAGGGTAATCAGAGTCTATCATATCCTTTGGGATAGGGCCTAGGCCCACCCCTATGTCCTTTGGCTCAGGGAGTATCCCACTATGTGGATAGGGCTCCCAAATTCCACACCTATGCTAGGGATAAGTACTGAAAGAAATACTACAGGAGGTACGTAGATTTTCTAGGTTTCCTCAAAGAATCCCATGTTCCTGGGGTCTGGATCAGTCCCATGCTGGTATCCCAGCTACCGGTCTACGGACCAAGAGCTCAGTTGTTCAGGTCAGCTGTTTCTGTGTGTTTCACCAGCCTGGTCAGGACACCGTTGTTCATCACTCATTCTTCTCTGCAACTGGATTTCTGTTCAGTTCAGTGATTAGTTTTGGGTGTCTGCTTCTATTTCCACCAGCTGCAAGATGAAGTCTATAGGATAGCATATAAAACAGTTATCAATCTCATTATAAGGGGAGGGCATTTAAGGTAGCCTCTCCTCTGTTGCTTAGATTGTTAGCTGGTGTCATCTTTGTAGATCTTCAGATATTTCCCTAATGTCCGATTTCTCTGAAAACCTAAAATGTCTCCTTCTTTTATGGTATCTCCTTTCTTGTTTTCTTCTATTCTTTCCCTGACTCAACCTTTTTGTTCCCTCATGTCCTCCTCACCCCTATTCTTCTCCCCTTCTTATTCTCCTGGCTCCATGCCCCATCCTCTCGTGTTCCCAATTTGCTCAGGATATGTTGTCCCTTTCCCCTTCTCCAGGGGACCATGTATGTCACTCTTACTGTCCTCCTTGTTTCCTAGCTTCTCTGGCAGTATGAATTGTAGGCTGATACCTATTTACTGTATGTCTAAAATCCACATATGAGTGAGTACATACGGTTTTTGTCTTTTTGTGATTGGGTTGCCTCATTCAGAATGGTTTCTTCTTCTACTTCCATCCATTTTCCTGCAAATTTCAAGATCCCATTTTTTTGTTTTGTTATTTTTTTTGCTGAGTAGTACTCCATTGTGTAAATGTACCACATTTTTTTCTACTCATTATTCACTTGAGGGGCATCTAGGTTGCTTCCAGGTTCTGGCTATTGCTAATGGTGCTGCTTTGAACATCTTTGAACATGTGTCCTTCTTGTATGAATGTGCTTCTTTGGGCTATATTCCTAAGAGTGGAATTGCTGGATCTTGTGGTAGATTGATTCCCATTTCACACCAGCAGAGGAGGAGTGTTCCCTGTTCTCCACATCCTCTCCAGCATAAACTGTCATTGGCATTTTTGACTTTAGCCATTCTTCTAGGACTTATATGCTATCTCAGAGTTGTTTTGATTTGCATTTCGCTGATGGCTAAGGATGTTGAACACTTTCTCATGTGCCTTTCAGGCATTTTAGATTCCTCTATTGAGAATTGTTTGTTTAGTTCTGTACTCCACTTTTTAATTGGATTGTTTTGGAGAATATCTTGTATACTTTGGAGATCAGCCCTCTGTCAGATGTGGGTTTGGTGAATATCTTTTCCCAGTTTGTGGGCTTCCGTTTCGTCTTACTTACTGAGAAGCTTACAGAAGCTTCTCAGTTTAAGGAGATCCTATTTACCATTTGTTGATCTCAGTGTATGTGCTACTAGTGTAATGTTCAGGAAGCATTCTCCTGTATCATTTAATTCAAGGTTATTTCCCACTTTGTCTTCTAATAGCTTCAGTGTGGCTGGATTTATGTTGAGGTCTTTGATCCATCTGAACTTAAGTTTTGTGCATGACAATAGACATGGATCTATCTGCAGTCTTTTACATGCCAGCATTCAGTTATGCCAGCACCACTTGTTAAAGATGCTTTCTTTATTCCATTGTATAATTTATCTTCTTTGCTAAAATAAGCTGTTCTTAGGTATGTGGGTTAAAATCTGGGTATTCAACTCTATTCCATTGATCTACCTGTTTATTTTGTGCCAATACCTATTCTTTTCAGCTTTGTTGACTGCTAGTCCTCCCCCCATTAGCAGCTTTCCTTAGAAGGTATTCCATGCCTCCAGAATCTGGAACATCTTGAAGTCTCCAAGGCAATCAATGCATCACTTTCAGGGCTTCATGAAAATAGCCTATCTAAGCCTCTATCCAAAGACACCATTGACACATGTTTGGTCTCAATGACTTTCCTTAGTCATGGAGTAAGTTTCCTAATACCTTCCTTCTATGCTTGAAGTCAGAACCCCTTGGCTGAAGCTGCCAAATTTTACTGTTTACTGGGGATGGAACATGTCCCCCTCATTCAATTACATCTTTACCAGCTTTGTGTTTTTATCATTTCTTTACTGCTTATGCTTAGCCATCCTGAAACTTGCTCTACAGACCAGGAGGGACTTGAACTAGAGATCAACTCCTTTCTGTTCTGGACCTTGTTCTGTAGACTAGGCTAGCCTCAAACTCAGAGACCTGCCCTCCTTGATGTTCTTTTTTCTAAGAGATTATTTTTTTATTTCAAATTGGAAACAAGGCTGCTTCACTTGTCAATCCCTTCTCCCTATCCCTCAACTCCCCCAAACCCATTCAGACCCCCACCAAACCCATCTTTTCCTCCCCAGGTAGGGTAAGGACCTCCATGGGGGCTTCCCCAAAGCCGGTCATATCATCCTAGGCAGGATTTAGGACCTCCCCCGTGTGTCCAGGCTTACAGAACATTCTTCCATATGGGATAGGCTCCCCAATTACCTTCCTATACCAGGGATAAATACTGATCTACCAACAGGGGCACATAGAGTTCTGGGGCCTCCTACTTGACCTCCGCTTAGAGAGGTCTGAATCAGTCCCATGCTGGCCTCCCAGACATCAGTCTTGGGTCCATGTGCTCCCCCTTATTCAGCTGTTTCTGTAGGTTTCACGAGCCTGGTCCTGACCTATTTACTCTACACTCTTCCCTCTCTGCAACTGGGTTCCAGAGTTCAGTTTAGTGTTTAGTTGTGGGTGTCTGCCTCTGCTTCCATCAGCCACTGGATGAGAGCTTTAGGATAGCATATAAAGCAGTCCTCAGTCTCATTGTAGGGAAAGGGCATTAAGGGTAGCCTCTCAAGCATTGCCTAGATTGTCAGTTGGTGTCATCTTTGTAGATCTCCAGAAATCTCCCTAATGCCAGATCTATCCTATAACCTATAACGGAGAGGATGTGGAGAAAAAGGAAGACTCCCCCATTGCAGGTGAGAGTGCAAACTTGTAAGACCATTTTGGAAATCATTATGGTGGTTTCTCAGGAAAATGAGATTCAGTCTACCTCAAGATCCAGCAATTCCTCCCCTGGGAATATACCCAAAGAATGTACATTCATATAACAAGGACATATGTTAAATGATGTTCATAGCAGCACTATTTGTGTCAGCCAGAAACTGGAAGCAACCTAGATGCCCCTCAACTGAGGAGTGGATAGAGAAAATGTGGTACATTTACAAAACAGATTACTTCTCAGAAAAAAAGCAATGGAATCTTGAAGTTCACAGGCAAAAGGATGGAACTAGAAGAAACCATCCTGAATGAGGTAACCCAGTCACAAAAAGCAAACATGGTAAGCACTCACTCATATATGAATTTTAGACATAGAACAAAAAATTATCAGCCTATAATCCTCATCACCAATGGAACTAGGATATAAGAAGGACTCTAAGAGAAGAATGCATGGACCCAGGAGAAGTATAGGGGCAGGATACCCTGAGCTAATTGGGAGTATGAATATAGGGGAGAGGGAGCTGAGATAATGAGAGGGGAGAAGTGGAGGGGAGAGGAGGAAATGGAGGACCAGGAAGGTTTAGTCTGGTGAAGAATAGAGGAGAGCAGGATGAGAGATACCATAACAGAGGCAGCAATGATGTTCTTAGTGCTGGGATTAAAGGAATGGAGCACTAATGCCATATCTGTCTTTCTTTAATTATTTTTCATAAATTATAAACTGTTAGTGGGATACTGCCTTCAATCCATATCTTACTCTGTTTGGTACCAACACCTGTGGTAATTGGGGTTTATATTTTTGTGAAGACACACCATGGCTATAGCACCTCTTGTAAAGGAAAATATTTGACTGGGTGGCTTACAGTTCAGAGGTTCAGTACATAATCATCACAGTTGAACATGGAAGCATGCAAATAAACATGATACTGAGAATTAGCTTAGACTTCCACATCTTGTTCAGGCAACAGTAAGTAGATTGAGACACTGAGTGGTATCTTGGGCATATATAAGATCTCAAATATCACCTCCACAATAATACACTTCTCCAAAAAGACCATTCTGATTCCACAAGGCCCCACCTACTAATAGTGCCAATTCCTTTGGGAGCCATTTTCTTTCAAACCACCACACTTAATATATGGGTGGTGAGATAGTAATCAGGGAAACAGTTTTGTTCTTTGCAGGAGCCAGCCCTCAGGAATTCCTACTGAAATTTACCCTTTCTTTTTTTGAGGTGTGCACTGCAGCAAGAAAGTCTCCAAATAAGTTGAGATCATTAGAGAAGCTCCATTGCCCACTGATGAAAAAAAATAACAATTAACATGAGAAGTCTTAGAGTAAGCTGCTTGAGGAGAGGAACTGAGGAGAAGTAAACAGGGATAGTTCTTAATACTTAATAACAAATAGCAATAATGGCTCATTGTATGAGACTAATTAAAAGTTTCTAAAAAGAGAGATTGAATGAGATAGAGAGAGGAATTAATCCACAATAATTTGCCTGCTTGTAGTCAAGAAACACTAAGGCTTGAGAAAGGGTCTATAGGATCAGTGTAATACTTGATTTTAAGAGCTGGTCTTGGGTGACTTATTTCAACTTAGTAGTTGTATTTACCCTTTCTAACATTTAATCTTTGTTTGGCCATTCTTTTAATAAGAGGTATCTAGTTTTCTGTCTCATGGGGTTTTAGGTTATATTATACAACATTAACAATTCCTTATTTTTTTGAGAAATAATACTTAATCAGTTTATATATTACTGCTAATTCTTTACAGCTTGACAAATTTATGTTTCCACTGGTACTTAAAATGGGTAAATAAAATAATAAAACCTAAACTTTAATTGATAACCCTGGCTTTGCCCTCAACTGTCCTCATTACCAATTTGCAGTATTGTTTGATTATTTTTCACATTAAGCATCTCTTGCCTCTGTGTGCACCCTTTAACTTTACCATTTTCTGATCAAAGTGCTGCTGATGATATCTCATGATCTATCATTAATGAAATCCATCACAGTAATTGAGACATGTTTTCTGTAGGAGACAAGTTTATGCAAGGAAAAGAAATAAATGATAACCCAGAAATTTATAATAACTGGTGTAATAAAGGTTGAAGTAGAGAGAGAATTGGCAACTGAATCTTTCTGGAAATCTTGTGTGGCTATTAAGCATCACTAGCAGAGAAGAATGAGAGAGTACTGAATATCATTAGGTACTTTCTTCCTAAATGTGAAAAGATATCCAATAGAAACAAAATATGAGAGAAAATCTGTTTACTTTGGTGCATGGTTTCAGACAATTTAATACACCATGGTTGGGAAGGGATGAGGAAGACTTTACAATATTTACAATACAGTAAATACAGGTGTGTCCAATGGACTGATTTCACTTTTTCACTTTGTTTTTCTGTTCAAGTAGCAGCTCAGGGGGTTATACTATTAGATTCGAGTCAGTACTTCCCCTATCAGTTAATATTCAGGAAGCTGTTACAGATTCACCCAGAGTTATGCTTCACAAATATTCTAGATGACAGTCGATCTAGTGACAGATACCCATTGTGCTTTTAATGCCTTAGACGTTTTACTCAGCTAACTAGAATAACAGCAAAAGAAATATTTTATAAAGCAAGATGTTAAAATATCCTTTAGAATATATAATCCATCCACAAGCAAAATGACAATTGAGAGATGGAATATGCACTGACTTTAAAGCTTTCTCATTTCTGACATACTGATCTATCTTCAATATCTGTCATGCTTCAAGATCCTTAGACTCTCAAATTCATTACCAACCACAGCCCAGAAACTAAATGCAAATCCAGCTCATTTACAATATCACCTGATTTTCCAATTACATTCCATTCTTGGTCAAGACACACTCATTATATTTTCATCTTCCATCTCATTAGTATCATTCCTAATGTTGGCTTGTGGGAGTCTTTCACATGAGAAATTTTGGAAGCATCTCAGTAATCTAGTTTAGAAAGCCAAGACTTTCTTGAACCCCTGAAATCTCCTTCCTCAAAGATGCTGATTCTCTAGTTCAGATAACAATTCTAAATCTCATGTCTCATGATCAAAGGTTATTATGAGGATATCTGGTTAAGCACATAATATCCTGGAATATATATTCAATTAAATCTATGTTCAATTGCTGTTTCTTGTACTTCATTAATACCACAGACTTACTCCATTTCATCAAATTGATTTCTAGTTGTTTACTAAAACCTGAAAAACATGCGTGTTACAGAGTAGCCTGCACAATGAAAATCAGACTAAGGACAAACTCCATTCTGAGATCGATATGTGTTCAGAAGAACATACAAACAGAAAGGAATAACACTAGTTATGATCATGCTGGAGATAGGATGACAGAACTAGATTCAAGTTGGGATTTTCTAACATGCTCATTTCATGTGATTTTTAACTTGCCTCTGCTTCAGTAACCTTGATTATATATGGGATATTACAAACAAACAGGAATAGTCTGGCACAAAATGAGGATATCTTCCTCACCCATCCTCTTTGGGGCATGGAGGTTGAGTTGGGGGAAGAACTGAAGAGAGCAAGATAAGGGACATTATAATAGAGGGAGACATTATAGGTTTAAAGAGAAATCAGGCACTAGGGAAATGTCTGGAGAGCTACAAAGATGACACCAACTAATAATCTAAGCAACAGAGGAGAGGCTACCTTAAATGCCCTCTCCTGATAATGAGATTGATGACTACTTCATATGCCATTGTACAGCCTTCATCCAGCAGCTGGTGGAAGTAGAAGTAGACACCCATAGCTAAACCTTGAACTGAACTGAAATCCAGTTGCAGGGGAGGACGGATGAGCTCAGTGGTATATATCAGGCTGATGAAAACCACAGAAGCAACTGACCTGAACAAGGGAGAGAGCTCTTGGTACCAAGACTGATAGCTGGGAAACCCCTGAATGTGGGTGTAGGTGAGGTGAGTTTGGAAATCTATGGAGCCCCTTGTAGTGGATCAGTACTTATCCCTACCATAGGAATGCACTCTGGGAGCCCATTCCACGTAGAGGGATATTCCCTGAGCCTAGACATAAGGGGGTTTGCCTAGGCCCTATCCCAAAGGATATGACAGATTTTAAAGACCCCTATAGAAGGCCTCACACTCCCTGGGGAGCAGATAGGGTATGGGATAGGTAGGGTATTATTGGGGGGGGATGGAGAGGGACCTGGGATTAACATGTAAAATAATCTTTCTAATAAATCTAATGAGAATATCACTGTAGTTTCTTTATTTGCTGTGAATATTAATCAGTGCTATCTATGAGGTGTTTAAAATGTTAAATGGTTTTATTTTTAAAGCTGCTATATACTAAACAATGGTTTTTGTAAGGCCAGTTAGGTCTGCTGTTTCTCTATGGCATGGATCCTAGAGCCATGTCAAAGAAATGTTTAACAGTCTTTGGAAAAAGAAAGACAATCAAAAGGTAAAATGAAGTCAAAATTCTAAACCATAGGTGCATTATAGAGTCTGATAAGGCAGCCAGAAGTATGAGTGGCTATGAACAGTTTCCAAGGGTCTTGAAAGAAAGAAAACACTTCACTGTCTGTCCTTCAGACACACACATTCTGAAACATAAGAAGAAGATTCAAAGGGGGGATTTCATTCACATGTTTCTCTATCAATCATTTATTCTTAAGTCATCCAAATATTTTTGGATGAAAATCTTTAGTTTCCTAAGAGATATGTGAAACATCACAACATGATTTCTTCCACAGCTCTTTTCTGTTGGCAGAGAAGCTGCATATTGGTAAACAAGCATGCCAACTGAAATGATGTGATAGATACGTATGCGATTTTTACCCTTACACAACCCTTTCGGCCTAATGGGCATTTCAATCATTTTCTCTCTGTTATGCCTCTCCATTTCTTTAGTCTATGCATTTGTTTATATTTTCTCCTTGCATTTCAACTACACTTCAAGGTAGGTAGATTTTGCTCTCCAATTGTGCTAAAAGAAGAAAATAGGTTTCACATTTATTTCTACACATACTTGTTCAGAAGAAAAAATATAATACTGTTGCAGTTCTGGTGTTCATAGGCAGATAATGGCATATGAAAAAGATTTCAATAATAGATCTAATCTTGCTGTTTTCACTAAGAGGTTCTGTAGAAATATAGTACAAAAGGGAAGTACCTTGATTGATGGGCAGATGCATTCACTTGCACATATAAACTTTCCCTCTATTTTGAGTTGGTGGCTCATTTGATTGGCAAATGCCGCTGTTACACCATGTAGAAACTGGTGAGAAAATAGGGAAGTATAAGTATTCTACAAAAATGTGGAGGAGGCAGGCATTCGTGCAGGCATTGTTTTCCTTTTCTGTCTTCTTTCTTTGTTCACTAAATATCTTAAGCAAAAGGAATATGCAAGAGGTTTTATAAAGAAAAGGTGGTATTTTTATAGAGAACACATGAGGGGCACTATGTCTTTGTATAATATGCAAAGTAAATTCCAGAAGAATAACCAGAAAATATTTGGCAGAGAATCTTTTGATTTGTTGGATAAGAACTAACTTTATGGAAATGATTCATGAGTACACAAATGGACTTCGGGAACCCATTCCACATAGAGACAGAGATTCTCAGACTAGAAACATGTGGGAGGGCCTAGACACTCTCCGAAACAATGTGACAGACTTTGATGATCCCCCACAGAAAGCCTTAACCTTCCCTTGGGAGCAGAAGGGGAATGTGATGGGGGATTGGTAGGGGCCATGAGAGAATGGGAGGGAGAGGGAACTGGGGTTGATATGTAAAATATGATTATTTCTAATATAAATAAAAATCTAGGAAAGATATTTTAATCAGTTTCAATGACAAAATAAAGTAGTTTTACAGTTTCCTAGGAAAAAAAGAATATGTAGTATGGGTTTTCCCTCCAGTGCTTTCTCAAAATGTGTCCTCAAACGTTCAATTGTGCCTAATTATCCATAGTGTTGGTAAATTCCATGTCTGGAAACTGTAGTATATTTCATAGAATGGTTGTTACTTTATTGCGGATACTTTTCTTACCCACTGGCTTAAACAAAGCAAACTACAAGTTCTTGACATTAAGACTTCTTTTAAAGAGAAAAATGCATTTATATACAAACCAGCTCATATATTCCAGGGAATAGAGTCTGAGCTCAACAATGAGAGTTATTTAACAGATTAAAGTAGATTCAGTGACCTTCTCAAAGAAGTTTTAACCTCATGACAGGAATACACAATGACACCAAAATGTGTATATAGTGAAGGAAATTCTAGGACCAATGGATTGAGACAGACAGGTATGTAACCCTGATTTACAGAATTATAGAAGGATGGTTGCCAAATGCACACTAAACAGCTCAGTAAGTACCCTGCTTCTCCAGATCTTTCAGTTAGTATCCTTACTCTTTACAAATTATGTTGCACTATTTCTTCTTCTCTTAAAGATTAGAATTATGATGGAGCTGCAAGAAATAGGAACCATGTGTCACCTGCCTCATATTTACATGTTAAGTTTCTACTAGCTAAATGTCAAATGACAGTAAACTTCCATATTAGATGGCCATCTTATCTTGGACCTACCATTAGCTAGAATCCTTACCTAGACATTCACATAATACATATACAATCATAAACCCATGGCAATGAATATGCTACACAGTTTTTTTGTAGTTATATAACTGCTGTTGGAAAGGGCTTTTATTTTTATTACATGTATTTATTTTATTTAGTTAGTTTTGTCTTTCACACAGGTCTCAGTATGTAATCCATGTTGACTTTGAACTCAAATTTCTCCTGCTTCAGATTCTTGAGTGCCGGGATTATGGGCATGCACTACCATGTCCAGCTCTGAATTTTGTTTTCATCTTTCCTTGTTTCTGTCCATTTTGCATGCAGCTAATTTCCCCATGTTGGTCCAGCCACAAGAATTCTGACTGTCTTCTGACATTTCCCTATCATCATGTCACCTATTTTTGAAGATCTTGATCTACACTTCATCTAAGGGAATGGTAAATTTGTGCAATAGAGCTGAGAAAGGACAGAGCCTATTGGCTGTTACTAGCAGCTATTCTCAGTATTCCTATTGTTCAATCAATTAATTCTATTATGACATCTTTAAAAAAGGTAAAATGTAGTCCTTCATATACCCATGAAAAGCCACCCCAAATTCTCACAATAAAGACAATAGGGATGGTATTGTGAAATTGCTCATGAATAGGTAGATATGCTGCAGTCTTTCTTTTTTAGTGAATAGAGGTCAGTCTGAACTAATGTACTCTTCAAGAGCTTTTGCCATCACCAAAGTGTAAGTGGTACTTCTTTTATATAATTAGAATTTGAGAAATTGGTTGCTGTGAAGAATTTTTGAGATTATCTGGTGAAGCCTCATCACTCCACAAGTGAGTCTCAAACTTGAAATAACTTTTCCCACGGTCATACAGCTAGTAAGAGCTTGAAATGTAGCTATAATATATATTCTTATGCATTTAGGAGGAGTGGAATTAAATTCAGAAATGTGTTTCTCAAAATATATGCTATGGAATATTACTTACAGGCCGGAAGAAATAAATCCGTATGTTCAATGGCATTCAGGAAACATTGTGTATTGACAGTGAATCACAACTAATTTAGGCAGTAAATAAATATTTGCTAATTGTCCCATATATATCAATCATATGCTATAAACTGGGACACAATAAATAAGACAGTGTTTTTGGTATTTTGGCATTTTTTTAGATATTTTCCAGGAGGAAAAATGTTAAGTAACTAATTACCCAAATATATATGCCACTATAAATTGATACTTGCTTCTTTTGAGGGATATTCATAAGGTTTTCTAAGATATTTGTGATGTAAACATATTTGGGGGGAAATATTTGAACACATATAAATTTCAGATAAAACATATATAGCTATATTCTATAAAATAAAATCAACAGTAAGACTGCATAATGCTATTAAAGAAGTACTTATTGGCAGTGTTAAGACATATATAAATGTAAAAATTCCTGAATGCATTTTGAGCAGAGGAGACCACATTTATTAGCATTTGGAAATTGCTACACTTTGTACTGAGTAGAAACAGCATAATTAGAGGAATCAGAAGTGAATTTAAAAGCTGTGTTTACAGAATTTTAGCAGAGGTCTGAAGAAGGAGTTAAACTTTAAATATTGGCCTCCCAACAGTCAATATACATGTATTATGATAATTTCCCAAAATATTTTCAAATTTATTTCATCGTGGAACTATTATTTTTAAGTAAAATATATTTTACACTATAAAATTATAGACATATACTTATGAGTACAATGTGCAGTGGGGTACCTCAAGCTAAAGACATACTCTGGTCTCTTCTCAGAGATGACAAATACTGACATTTGCTTGCTTCTGTTTTACAGAGTTCTATTTGTTTGTTTCCTTTCCTGGTAGGTGACTTATTTGTTTATGAGGGTCACCCTGGAGCAGGCTCATTTACTTTCATTCAAATTACAAGGTATCAGCATTCAAAAAATAGAAGCCCACATAGTAACCTGCAATAAAGGAGCTTGTTTACTTGAAGATCATTTTATTCTTCACCTCATTCAACTCACCCTCAACTCAATGTCGTCTGTTTTCAGAATAGAATTCTAATTGCTCATTAATATTTAGGAAAACTAACTCCTACAGAAAAATTACCTTCCAGACTAATTAGTCAGTAATCAATTACAGATTTGGATAAATTTCCATAGGCTGACATAATTTTATTTTTAAATAAGGAACAGGGCAGAAGAGTAATAGAAGGAGGCACCAAGGTGTCAGGAATAAAATAATGGAAACATTCAAAATGGCTAATGTGTCAGTGTCCCTCTACCTGACCAAAATGAAGAGCTCCACACTGATGTTCCATGAAAATATTGATTCTGTGGAACTGTGTGGCTTTTATAATTCTGTACATTTATCAAACTAATGGAGGTTGCTTCTAAAATTTGGACTAAAATTTGAGTGGTCTGTGCCATATCTGATTTGCAGTTTGTAAAAATCAATATGTGATGGGTTTCAGAAACCATAGGTAGAAGACCCCAACTGAGACTGTCTAAAAAATGAGAGTGTTTATCTTCTATCATAAACTAATCCAAAGAGATTGTAGTTCTTACTGTGGTTTTTAAGTACCTCAATAACTTCATTAAAGAAACAAGTTACTATTCACCCATTTTCTGGGTTGGTTATCTTTGGTAGTGGTTTCATCCTAAATCTGTATCTGTTCACATTATGGGTAAAGAAATAGTATTCTATTCAGATATGCCAACACCCCCAAAAATATTTCACTTATGGAAGTTTATTTGGAACAATAACAAAATATAATTTGTTCAGACTTCCCTGACCAGATTTGTGCTATAATCCCTTCAGTGCTATTACCGTAACACTGTGATTTGTCCATTCTTAGGTGTTCTGCAAAGATAGGTTGAGCCCTGTATATTCTTTGTATTTCTGCCTCAGAAAATTGTGTTGATAAGACAAATAAGCATTGTTCTGAATGTGTTCAATCCATGTGCAGGCAAAGAGAGAAATATCAGAAAGGTAAACTCTTAAGGCTTTGTTCTCAAAAAGTCTGGAATGGGGATTCTGATCCTCACCTTCTAATTCCTTGTGCATGGTAAGTGTACAATGTTCTAGTTCTTTGATGGGAATATCAATAACCCTAATTAGTCATAAGGAAAATGAAGGGGGCAGTGATAGCTCCTTTGGTTGTCCATTTCTGAACATAATCATGACCAGAGTAGGCCAGGCATTGGTGGCACACACCTTTAATCCCAGCATTGGGAGGCAGATGCAGGCAGTTCTTTGTGAGTTCGAGTCCAAGGTGAGTGCCAGGATAGGCTCCAAAGCTACACAGAGAAACCCTGTCTTGAAAAACCAAAAAAAAAAAATCATGACCACAGTGATTTCTATATTCATGTTCCAATAAATTATTGCCACATACAGGATATACTGAAGTTTTGATTTGGGAAATTGTGTTAACACATCACATCAAACCAAAAAGAACACATAAGTCACCACCCAACTGTGGATCACCCTTTAATCAAAAGAATGCATAGGCATAATTATGATTTTCTTAAGGCCAGTTAGTTTTGTAGAGCTAGCACAATACTGGCTTAAAAATAAGCATTTTTGATGCTTTATACTCTAGAAAGTAAAAGAAAGAATTGGAATCACGAAAAAACGACTGGGTCATATTAGTTTCTACTGTTCTGTGGTCTCTGCATGACCCTGCACATTGAGGGAGGAAAGGATCCCTGAGGACAAGGTTCCTTTGCTGGAAACCACAATATTCCTTCAGTAGCAATGCATTCCCTGACCATGCAGATGTCAGAAAAGGATCCTGATATTTACATTCAACATGAAATATATGAGAATAATAGGGAAAGAGGATGACGGGGCAACATGAAGCTTTTATTTGTGTTAGACTAACTCAATAGGGGAAATGATGGGTTTTATTGTTTTAATGTCAGGCTCTCTCCTCCCCTCCAGTGGGCACAGAATTGGAGTTGCCTTTCAGTTTCAATCAGTAAATGAGAAAGCAAATATCTAATGCCTTGAATCTGTCTGTACAGGTTGTGTGTACAATTGTGACACCCTGAATCCCAAGTCCCATGGTTTATTTAGAAAAAATCCATAAACTGAGCATTTAGAGTTATCATTTGTTGAATGCATGAAATGTTTTCTGAAATTATATTGCATGATTTTATAAACATGATTTTGTTTTAAAGTGTGTATGCAAATAAGAAAGTGGGTAGCATGACAAAGCAGAGCAAATCCAGTGCTAAGCTATGTGTAATAGAGATAGTAAGAGAAAAGGATCAAAATTGTGTTTCTCCAATGAAATAACAGTGTGGAGATGAGTGTATAGATCAGCTCTTGGCCTCAAGTTTAGTATGCTTAAGGCTCTAGATTTAAGCCTCAGAAATGCAAAATCAGATCTCACCATAAATACAGCCACACTGAATATTCTAGAAGAGAAAGTGGGAGACACCATTGAAAGTATTGGTACAGGACACCGCTTCCTGAACATAACACTAGAAGCACAGACGTGGAGATCTACAATTAATAAATGGGACCTCCTGAAACCTAGAAGCTTCTGTAAGGCAAATAACCCGGGCAGTAAGACAAAATGGCAGCCAACAGAATGGGAAAAGATCTTAACCCACCTCATATCTGACAGAGGCTGATTTCCAAAATATACCATGAACTCAAGAAGCTAGCCACCAAAACACCAATCAATGAAATTAGAAAGTGGGGCACAAAACTAAATAGAGAATTCTCAACAGAAGAACCTAAAATGGCTGAAAGATATTTAAGAAAGTGCTCAAAATCCTTGGCCATCAGAGAAATGCAACTCAAAACAACTCTGAGATACCAATTTATACTGGCCAGAATGGCTGAAATCAAAAACACCAATGACAATCTAGCTGGAGAGGGTGTGGAGAAAAAGGAACACTCCTCCATTGCTGGTGGGAGTGCAAACTTGTAAGACCACTCTGGAAATAAGTATGGTGGTTGTTCAGGAAAATGGGAATCATTCTACCTCAAGATCAAGCAATTCCTCTCTTGGGCATATACCCATATAATGCACATTCATACAACAAGGACATTTCAACCATGTTCATAGCAGTGTTGTTTGTAATAGCCAGAACCTGGAAACAACCTAGATGCCTCTCAACTGAAGAATGGATAGAGAAAATGTGGTACATTTACACAATGGAGTACTATTCAGCAGAAAAAAGCAATGGAATCTTGAAATTCGAAGGCAAATGGATGGAACTAGAAGAAACCATCCTGAGTGAGGTAACCCAGTCACAAAAAGACAAACATGGTATGTACTCACTCATATATGAATTTTAGACATAGAACAAAGAATTACCAGCCTATAATCCTCTTCACCAAAGTAACTAGTGAACAAGAACGACTCTAAGAGAAAAATGCATGGTCCCCGGAGAATGGGAAGAGACAAGATCTCCTAAGCTAATTGGGAGCATGAGGGTAGAAAAGAGGGAACCGGCAGAATGTGAGGAGGAGAAGAGGGGGAGAGAGGAGGAAATGGAGGAGCAGAAAGGTTGAGTTGTGGGAGGAATAGAGGAGAGCAGGATGAGAGATATCATAACAGAGGCAGCCATTTTAGGTCTGAGGAGAGATCTGGCACTAGGAAGATTTCCAGAGATCTACAACTGACAATCTAGGCAATGGTGTAGAGGATAACATAAATGCCCTTCCCCTATAATGAGACTGATTACTGCTTTATATGCCATTCTAGAGTGCTCATCCAATGGCCGATGGAAGCAGAGGCAGACACCCACAGCTATACACTGAACTGAACTCTGGAACCCAGATGCAGAGGGGGAGAAATGAATATCAAGTGGGTCAAGACCAGGCTGGTGAATTCCACAGAAACAGCTGACCTGAACAAGGGGGAGCACATGGACCCCGGACTGCTATCTGGGAGGCCATCAAAGGACTGATCCAGACCCCTGAAAGTAGATGTCAACACAGAGGCCACGGCACACTATGGAGCCTCTGGTAGTGGATCAGCAATTTTCCCTGGTGTAAGAAGGGACTTCACCAGCCCATCCCAGGTGAAGGGATGCTCTCTTGGCCTGAATACTTGAGGGAGGGCCTAGGCCAAGCCTAGGATGATGTTGCAGAATTTGGGGATCCCCCTTGGAGCACCCTACCCTCCAAGGGGAGAGGAGCGGTATGCTAAGGGGGCTGGTGGGGGATTGGGGGGAGGAGCAGAGATGGAGAATGGATTGACATGTGAAATTATAATTTTGTAAAAATTAAACAAAAAACAGAAAAAGGAAAATAAAAGAAATGCCAAATCACTGCCATCATCATCTTCTTCATCATCATCATGTATTTGATCTTGCAAATTTAATTTCTTCTTTTGATTTTGTTCTCTAAGTTGTAAATTGAGGCTTTGAACAATATGCCTCAAAATTATAAAGATATTATCTATGGATATGTTTTGTTTATTTTCTCTATTACAATATACACAGAATTAAAACCCAAACAAAGCAGTGAGTACAGGAAGAATAATGTCAACATTTTAGAATTATCGTGTACATCAAAACCAAGCAGATTCATTTTTGAAGGACGCTTTAAACTAGGAAAATGTCTGTATTTATTGAGTCCAAAATAGCAAAATCTCATTTGTATGATTTTGTTCAACTGTTGTATTCTAAAAGATTTGCAGACATGGCACCCAGTGACATCCCTTAGAGTCACATCCCAGAAACAGCAAGGAAGATGCTGAAAATTACATCAGAGATCTGGGTCATCCCCATGGTTCTTTGATAGGAAGTTTAGGCAGCTTATTAAAGAGGTGCTAAGGCCCCTTCTATTCACCTTGGTGAGAAGCAAGGACAAATGCCACACAGATTATGTCTGGAAATTAGTTTTCATACCCTTGTGCAGCAGTTTTATAGCACATTTGCAAATGTATTGACTAATTTAACCCTTCTCAGCAATTCATGTTTACCTTTTTATATTAGATTTGCTTTCTTTTTAACAAAGAATCTGGAACTTATGTTGACTGTTTCTTACTTTCTCAATGTCACCCTCTGTATCCACGCCATAGTCCTTCCACTTCATACTGAGTACATTTGCTTATGGAGATTCTTCAGAGTTCCAATGTTTATCCTCAGCACCTTTCTGGTATGTTATCTAGATCCCACCTGTGGTTACGGAGCACTTTAGTAATTTAGCCTGAATTAGAAAAGAAAGTGATCTCCTAGTCAGTGAGGGGATTCAAAAAAGAAACCATTCTTCAGCACATGCTACCTGTATCTGGCTATGGTGGTGACCTTGGTCAGGTGTCAGCTCTCTGTCTGATGTCTGAAAAAAAAGCATCACTAGGAGGGACTGAGTTAACTACTAGAATGTTTATAAAGCTCTTTGAGAACTCCATTACACCCTGGGGGAATATGGTCTTAAGGTACAGATTTAATGGACAATACAGGAAGGTAAACTTGAAAAATACCTGGCTGGAATCAGTCATAAACTCTGAACCCTCCTTTGGGATAATAACAGGGAAGTCACACCTCTTTTTTCAGCTTCTTTGTTTCATTGTTTTAGACAAAAACAAAAAAGGAAATGTCTAAGCCTTCTTTCAGCTTTCATGTACATTTATATTTTAATGTGAATTGACCAAGTCAAACTTAGCAATCAATGAGGTGACAAATGTCACATTGGATAGCACTCATGGCCATTATTTGAATCAGGGCATTTAAAACTTTCCCACCTCTTGTCTGCTGCCTGAGAAGATGAAAGTGTCATTTCTGACCTGAGTCATGACCTGTGCCTTGAACTTTGCATTGCCTTTCCCATCACCATTTCCAGCTGGGTCTTTGCCCCCCAGGCAAGATCACACATTCATGAAAGAGCATAAACTTCTCTGAATGATATTTGAAAATAAAATATAATTGATTTCACAGCTCTTTGAACCTCTACTATCAAGGATTGATTTTTCTTCTTTCCTGCTTTACAATTTAGAAATGACTTAAGCAATGACAGAAACTCCAATGTATAAATAAATGTTATTTATTTTCTTTCTCTTACAAATATTTCCTGTGAACATGTGTTATGTGTGTATATGCAAATATCTGCTCACACAAAAGGACCAAGTTGGTGTAACTCATATGCACTTATATCTTCATATACCTGTTACTATGAAATCATGAATCTGCCTATATTACATATATTACTTGGTATGTAAATGTTTGTATGCACCTTGATATGTGTTAGATGAGTTGCTCTACATGTGGATGATCAGGATGGGTACATTCAATTTGCAAGTTTGAAAATGTTACCTATAATTAGTCATATTAACATAGAGGTTTTTGCATGTGTATATGCCTGCTGACAGAAGAAAAGGAACTTTTGTGCTTTGTTCCTGGTGCATGCATGTGTCTATGTAGACAGACATGTTTGCAAATATAACTAAGTGCTTGTGTGGTTATATTTGCATTATAGTCTTGTTATTCCCTTCTTCTACTCAAAGAAAGCATAAACAAAATTCAACATTTTTGATAGACTGGACAGCTCCTGCTGTTGTGGGAAGTGACTGTGAACCATGGCATACAGGTATTACCTGTCATTTCTACAGGAAGAATAAAATAACGCAAATAGATTGCATCCTAATTGTCTGGCAAGGGAAGGACATGTTGTAGATGTCACTGATGGGCCTAGTAATCCTCCTTTCTCTAACAGCACAGGACAGAATAGATCCCTGAGATGTCACCCACAGAGCCTCTATTGAGTGACACATGGCCAGCTTAACAGAGTGTTGATTGAAATGTTGGTCTGGCAGAAGCTGTCGGTGTTGGACAGGCCATGCACACCTATTTTCCATCCCTTGCCTACCTAGATTTGTGTGAGCAGGAGATTGGTGCTTCCTGTCACTCAACTTGTCTGCTCTTCCCCAGCAGCACTGCTGGAGTGGTCAGTTATGACAGTGATGTTTGGTAGGGAAGAATTCAGACTTATGTTCAAATAGACCTTGGATTTCTTTCACTAGAGAGGAGGATTCTTTATGGAAACTTGTTTCATTACAGACAGAGGCAATTCTGCATTTCTATCATCTGTTGGAAGAGTAAGACCTCTGGCTCTCCACAGCCTAGGGGACACAGGTGCTTTTGCACTCTTAAGTGTGAAGACAGGGAGTTGGAATAAATGGAAGGACCCTACTTTGTAATTTTGTAGGTCTATACACTATTTTAGAAAGAAAAAAATAGTGTTTTAATTTTTTGTGTAATTGTTTTATAAGGTTCTCAGAATCATGCCAGGGTGATATGTTTCCCCATGCGCCTATGAGAAGAAGAAAACTTCAGTGTCTGGAAGAAATCTAATTCAGTGGGCACTGTGTGCTGAGGAATTACAGTGTCAACCACAGAAATTAATGTAAAAATCAACAAAAGTATATTTTCAAAGATCAAGATTCAAATGCTAGTCATTTCTGAGGGTATACAAGTCTGCTGTGTCATTCAATGACTGGCTTTGCCAGGATGCTTCACATCACTGCAAAGTCAAGCTTTGTAAAACATCTTCATTCATATATTCATCAAAAGATGTGCAATGTACACTGGCAGTGGCATGTTAATCTTTACCCACTCCCATCCTTAATTGCCTTCATGCCTTTGTCTGTTTTCTAAATGAACACAGATCCTATGAGTAATTTCAGTCTCCTTATGTCCCTTAAACCCATCCCAGAGCATCATCAGGGCCCATCCTGACACTTCTCCTGTAACTTGGACTTGGTAATTGCCATATAGTTGTTATCACTAATTCCATTTTGCCCCCTTCAATTCTATTTTCCATGCTGAACCAAAATGACTTTGGTTATACCCACTCTTGAAAGTTTTTGTGATCTCTCCATCATATTCATGATAATGGACAGATGAATGAGTTTGACTGGTGCAGACCTCTGATAGTGTATCCATATATACAGCCTCATTTCTTCAAACCCTGTTTCCTCATGACCTGTTCTAGCCATTAGCTGTTTCTCGCATGTTCAAAAGTAGTCCACACTTCTTACCACTATATATGAAATAAAGGGTTTCTCTTCTAGTCATCTGAGTAGATTCTGTATATTAATTTGCTTTCCCTTTGCTTCCTCTGATATTTATGTCACTCATTGTAGATCATACTTACTTGCCGAGTCATTCCTTGTGTAAACTCTGTTTCTTATGAAAAAACTTCATCACATTCTCTTGAGATTGATAGTTATCATTTATAAAGAACAGAAAATATGATGTTACAGACAACACTCCACAAGTGGTCATCTTTAGCTCTGTTGCCAACACAGATTTTAATAAAAGAATGGCTCTATAAATGTTTAGAAAGAAAATAAATACATGAAAGTCAATTTTAATACCCTAGATCTAATCATGTAAATTATTGTATGTAAGAAGAGTCATAATCTAAATATAAACCATGAATGTGAGTTTCTAAGAATGAAGAATGTTCTCTTACATGAGTGGATTCTCCATAGCCCTGAGAAAACTGATAAGACTTGGGAAGTATATTAATATTTAATTAATGTATATTCCTATAAATTAAGGTTTTAATATAATAAGCATATGTAAATAATATCATTATTTATTTTTCCATGATAAAATATACTTGATCTCATGGAAAACTATGTATATAACCTTAGAGGATCTAGTTATATGAAAACCAACATGATTTATTGCAAGAGAAAAATCCACCCTGAATGTTTGAGCTTTGTTAAAAAATGCATCTAACTTCTCTTTTTTACCACAATGTGTGGTGCTAACATTAAAAAACAAAACAAGATTTGAAATTACTTGAATGATAAACAATGCATAAAGCACTTACTTTGCCTTTTCTGTCACATTGTCACATATTATGGTTAGTTAAACTAATATTTGATAGAAATATACCACTTTTGATTAAAGTTTTCAAAAGCATCAAACTCAATTTCCTGTAGTATTTCCTGAATACCATTGTGTACTGCCTAGTTATATGTCAACATGACACAATCTAGTGTCATCTAACCTCAGTTGAGAAAATGCTTCCATTAGATCTGGTTGTAAGGAAGATGATAAGACATTTTATTAATTAATGTTTTACCAAGGAAAGCTAGGTCCATTGTGGGCAGTAACATCACTCCTTGACTTTTGGTGCTAGGTTTGATAAATGAAAAAGACTGATCCAACTATGAGAATTAAGACAGTAATCAAAATTCCTCCATGTTCTCTGTATCAGCTCCTGTCTCCAGGTTCTTCCCCTGCTTGAGTTCCTGATATGACTTCATTTGATGAATATTTGTGATGTGAAAGAATAAGCTAAATAAACACAATACAAATTCGTTTATTCATGATGTTTCATGCCATCAATACTAACTGTATCTAGGAGATCATATTAATGGCAGAAAAATTGAGAGCAACTAAATTCTTTAGTTAGCCTAGATGCACATCAGTGGATGAACTGATAAATATTGTGTTATATTTATGAACAATGGAGTTTTACCTTGCAATAGGAAAATTAAAGTTTTTCAGGAAAATGGGAAAAACTGGAGATCACCATGTTAAACAAAAATGAATCAGAGGCACAAAGAGATATCATGCATTTACTCTCTACAAACATTTTAGAAAAGATTTGAAGTAAAGAAGGTAGCTGTTAGGAATGATGATAGGAAAATGGGAAAACCGGACAGGGATAGGGAAATTGTGACAATAAAACCCAATATTTTATACAATTGACCTTACTCATATAAATGTGATAAAATTGTGTGTCTGACCTTGAAAATATACAAATTCTGCATTCAGAATTAGTGGCATGTCACGGGGTAACTCTGAACCATGGTTTCCCAGGATATGATGAACTACTTATCTGTCAAATGTTAAACATCCAACCAGGGGTGCAGTTTTTTTGTATTTCTCTCTGAGATAATTTACAAAGGAGGTTCTCATAGACTAATGCATAAACTAAGTCAAACAGATATAATCACAATATCACACAGCTATTTTGTCTTTCTCATGTTCTTGCTGCAAATGCCATCTTGCTGCTACCCAGTAGCTTCTTTATCCAGTAGCTTCTCTTCCACTCTTGTTCTAGCTGCCAGATATAAATGCACACACTGACTCATGCCCTCCCATTCTCTTATGCTCATAACACAAGACTCCTGAGTTCTCTGCATTATTCCTTTGTCCTGATATAACCTCACTACTGATTACCATCTGCAAATTTAATTAGCCAGCAATTAATTGTCTTTGCCTAATCGTTAGTGAAGTTGAATAACTTCATGAAAATAGAAAAGAAGAAAATTCCTCACATGTATTAAGAAACAAATTCAACCTTTTTTCTAAAATTTCTTTTTACATTTTTGCTCTCTCTAGTGAACAACGAGAGACAACCATTGTAATGGAGTCCAGGGATTCAGCAGTTGGAAACACAGAATCTGGAAAAGTATGAACTAAAAATAGTTTCAAAAAGAGAAAATCCAGTAATGGAAGGATGGATAAGAAGATAAGAGCACTTACTATGCAAATATGAAAACCTGAGTTCAAAACTCCAGAATTCATAATTTTTCTTCTCTCATACATTACATCCCAACTGCAGTTTTGCCTCCTTTCCCTCTCCATCTCTCTATACTCTCTCCCCCAAATCAAGCCCTCAATTTCCCTTCAAAATGAGCAGGCATCCAAAAGATATCAACTGAACACCTAATTCTTACAGAAAAGTTGGATCCACTAATCCACAAACCTAAAGGATGTCAAAACATGAGTATAATTTGTACTTGCTGGACACCAACCTCAGGAAAAAAAACTAAATCTAAACACAGTGTCTCAAAGAAGCTAAGTGTAAATCTAAAATGCAGGACATTTTTGAATAGGTGCATACACTAAACACACATATACCACACCCTGAACACACACACACACACACACACACACACACACACACACACACACACACACACACAAACACACACACACACAAACACACACACACACACACACACACACACACACACACACACACACGGGAGAGAGAGACAGACACAGAGACACAGGGAGACAGCAACAGAGAGACAGAGACAGATCTGAGCGAGGAAAGAAGTCAATGGTGGTCACAACAATGTAGTTATAAACATTTGGAAGCCTCCTTTTCCCCATACAAATACACAAGAGACAATCTTCAAAACTATTTAGCTATTTTTTGGCAACTGCTTAGGGAATGTTAGTAAATTAAGTCCTTCCTGCAGTATCAGGATTTCTTGTGCTGGTTTCAAAAATTCATTTGTTTCTGAATGATTATTATTTCTTTTTTCTTTGAACAATCCAGATAATTAGACTGCTTTTCTATTCATTGATAATTCGCTGGGCAATATATTTTGACCTTTGTGGAATAATTCAATGCATACATACATACATACATACATACATACATACATACATACATATTGCCCCCAGAAGGCTTAAAACACAAAATGGCCACATAACACAGTGACTAGTGTCATATGCTTCTTCACTGAGTTCACTTGACTTTCAATCCTAGAACAGTATCCAGTGAAGAGAAATCATGTGGACTTGAGTTGTATGTATGTATGTATGTATGTATGTATGTATGTATGTATGTATGAAAGTATGTATGTATGTGTGTGTGTGTGTGTGTGTGTATGTGTTTATGTGTATGCGATCTTCCTTGATTGAAGGCAGAAGAAGAGGATATTGGGATATTGGATAATATGAAACTGGAGTAATGGGGATTTATGAACAACTTGACATGGGTGTTGGGAATTGATCTATAGTTTCTGTTCAGAGCAAGCAAGTACTTTTAGTTGGCACTCCATTTCTACATCAGTTGTGACTGGGCAGACTTTGCATTTACTGTTGTATCTATCTTTTTGAATAATTTTTCTTACATTAAAGTTCTAATCTAAAATATAACTTGATGTCTGTGAATTTATAGAATATTATGTTATTATAACACCTTGGAATATGAGGCATGGGGGAGGTCAGTGAGGCAGAAACAAGTCTATGATATAAAAAATAACCTGTGGTATTTCATTAAAGATATAGCATTTGTCATTGCATCCCATTTCTCAGTTTTTTCTTTGCTTTGTATTTATTGTTATTAATTATTATTATTATTATTATTATTATTATTATTATTATTATTATTATTAAATGCAATTATTTTCTTATGTGTATGATGTTGCATAGTGGAGGTAAACAAATGGTATGTTGTACATGGGGTGATCACAAAAACACTTTAGGGAGTCAGTTCTTTCCTCCCACCATGTATTCTGGGAGTTGAAATTGAGTCTTCTGGTTGGTGAAACAAGTGCTTTTACTTGCTAACCCATATCAAAGACATTGTTTCCTTTCTTAGATAAATAATATCACCTATATATTTGAACGAAATAAACATTGAGATAAGAAGAAAAGATGAAATCCACTGAATGTTATATGTAAAGAACTTTCTACAGTGAACAAAGCTGAATATGTTAGAGTTTATTGAATAAAATATATCCAGTTATCATAAGGCTGACTTGGGAATATACCTACAAAGCATTGCAGGACAGAAAATTAAGCTTAATCATAACCATAACTGTTATTATTAATTGCCATTAGCTTACTATTAATTAAGAAGACTCTGGAATGCTGACACAATATAAATTTAGTAAATGTTTCTAAAATTTGCATCAACTTTCATATTTTGAGACTTTTCTGGTTGTTTATTTATGTGTTTATTGATTTATTTCTGGTAGATGTGAATTAAAGCATTATTCCTGATTAAGAATGATAAAATCCAAGATTATGTTTAAGATTGTTCAGTTTTTTTATTACTGGTATGCTAATGATTGTTGCTAAGTTCAGTCATGGTCCTCCAAAGTTACTTTTTAAAGCAAATAGAACCAAGGGTGTAGAATTCACATAAACAAAATTTCATGTTGGAAAGCAGTATTAAAATTGATGTAAGAAAAGAAGATGTATATTCCTTTCTTACCCATTGTAGAGGGAATAATTCTAAAGAGGTTTTCAACAAGAAAATCATTTCTACAGTTATTGTCACTAAGTCATTGACTAATGAAAAAGCTATTACTTTTAATGTTATGGTAGATCCTTTGATACTATTGTGTATAGGAATGTGTCACAGACAGTATTTTAGACTTGCAATGGTGGGTTTATCATCTGCATGTGGTGATGGACATATGATCACGAATTATGGGCAGCTTCTGAGAAATGGAGGCCTGGGACCTATAATGGAAAACAATTCATTTTTGCTAATGAGCAGAAATCAAAGAAAACCATGAACTTCAGATGAGATCACAGTCATCACTTGATTTATCCTTGTAGATTCTAAACAGAAATTTAGATTGACTGATAGTATCTGTTGCTTAATAAATCTATGTCATGAGTCACTTGTAATTCACATACAAAGGATAAGTTTACCTTTGTTTTTTTACTATTATATACGTGAAGAACACAATCTATCCTAAAGTACTGATTATGTCTGTACTAGTCAAAGAATATATGTTCATCATTCCTATTATTCACAATATAATTTACATTTATTTTTCACAAATAACTTATTATCACATCAAATTTCCACTTGCTTCCTGAGAACAGTTCCCAATCAACTTTATCTCATGAATTTAATATCTCTATTGATAGTATTACTAGCTTCCTGATACTTAATGCTGGATGCCTTAATGTAATTCTATATTCCAGCCTCCTGAATTGGTAACACTAGATCAATTGTCATCACATTTCCCTAAGCTCTGGCCTCTGCATGTATTATTCTTCCTCTGAAGAGTTGCCATGGACTCCACTTACAACTGTCAATTTTATTTTGTTCATTATTTTCATTGCCAAAAGGTACTATTATTAGGAAAAGCTGCTCCAGTTTCTCTCCTACTGAAATACAACTTACGGGAACTTCACGTGGAAATTTGTGTTCTTCATAATCTGGTTTCAGTCAATTTCTCTCCAAATGTGACCCTTTCACACACCACACACATTCTATCAATTTCACCTCTCAGGAACAACATGGCTTTAGTTCCATGCCCTGAACAAACAATAAATGATATGTTTAAATCCTGAATTGTATTTGGACATAGGCTATTGAGAAATGAAACCAAGTAAGTTCAAGTTCTAATTTAATAGGAATAGAACTGTTATAAAAAAAATAGGAAATTTTTGAGGTGGGGAGGCAGAAAGAGAAGGAAGGAAAAGAAAAAAGAAGAGGAGGAGGACAAAGAGTGGAAGGAGAAAATCATTCCCTGAGAGCAAAAACACAAAGGGAAAAGATTATCAAATGAAGATTGTACTTGTGGTGCTATATGCCAATGAGTACTGTGATTACCAAATGTTAAAAATTGCAAGAATAGATTCCCACTTTGAACATTTTGGAAAGGTAAAGACAATGTTCTAAATAAAGAATTCTCAATAGAGGAAACTCAAAAGGTCAAAAGGCACTTAAATAATTGCTCAACATCCTTAGCCATGAGGGAAATGCAAATCAAAACAACTCTGAGATGCCATCTTACACAAGTCAGAATGGCTAAAATAAAGAACACCAAATAACAGCTTATGCTGGAGAGGATGTGGGGAAAAGGGAATACTCCTCCCTTGCTTGTAGTGTGCAAACTTTTACCACATCTTTTGAAATCTGTATGGTCATTTCTTGGGAAAAAAGCAACCAATCTAACTCAAGACCCAGCAATTCCACTCTTAGGCATATACCCAAAGTATGCACATTTGTACCACAAGGACATCTGTTTATGTTCATACCAGCATTATTTGTAATAACCAGAACTTAGATGGCCTTCAACCAAAGAATAGATAAAGAAAATATGGTACATTTACACAATGGATTACTACTCAATGGGAAAAAATGCAATGACATCTTGAAATTCAGAGGTAAATGGATGGAACTAGAAGAAACCATCCTGAGTGAGGTAACCCAGACAGAGAAAGATAAATATGGTATGTACTCACTCATAAGTGGATATTAGACCTATAGTAAAGAATAACCAGCCTATAATCCACAAACTCAGAGAAGCTAGCAAACAAGAAGGACCCTACGAGGGAAACACCTCATCTCCCAGAGAAGAGGAAAGATCTACTGAATAATTTGGGGCATGGGAGGAGTGAGGAGGGAGGTAGGAAAAAGAGAAGGAGAAGAGGGAAACCATGAGGGATGAGGAAGAATGAGCCAGGGGAAGAATAGAAGAAAACAAGAAAAGAGATACCTCAATAGAGGGGCCTTTATTAGTTTAAAGAGAAATTTGGCACTATGGAAATGTCCAGAGACCTACAAGGATGACACCAACTAAGAATATAAGCAATAGTGTAGAGTCCTGTAGCTGACAGAAGCTGAAGCATAGATTCAAAGCTAAGCACTGGGCAAAATTCCTGTAATCCAGCTATAGAGAGGGATGGATGATGTGATGAGAACAGGTGACAAGACCGAGCTGGGGAAACACACAGAAACAGATAACCTGAGCAAGTGGGAGCTCAGTGACTCCAGAATGACAGCTGGGGAACTTGCATAAAACAGAATCAGGCCCCTTGAATGTGGGTGTCAGTTGGTGGCAGTGTATGGGGCCACTGGCAGTAGAACCAATATTTATCCCTAGTGCATGACCTGGTTGCTATTAAGCAAGTACATTTTAAGTATAAATTCTCTTGTGTTCATGCTGCTTGCGATGTTTGCCTCTGTTCCAGCTATGTGGAAAAATGTGCCCTCATCAGATACTAATGTTTGATCAAATCATGACTTAACAGATCTTTTCTTCATAACAGTGACTGTAACTAGCCACTGTATAGCCATACAAAATGGAGTAAAATATTAAACTCATGTTCCATTAGCAAACAATTAAAACTTTATAAACTATATGTGTGTAATTGGACATAATTTCTAAATATATTACTCTTTCCTTTTAATACATACTTTTATATCTATAAAACTTTTCCATTGTTAGTCTATAGATGAGGCTCAGCAAGTATTGGTCATGTGGCATTTTTATTCCCACAAAATTAACCAGCCAGGGAGTGCAGCAACTAGTAACAAGTGTCACCTAGATTTCATTCTGTCACACCACTATTGGAAGATGAACATGTTTTGTTTGTTTGTTTTTTGCTTTTCAAGGCATGGTTTCTCTGTTCCATTTTTGGACCCCATCATGGAATGGAACTTCATCTATAAACCAGGCTGGCCTCAAACTCAAAGATATCTGCCTGACTCTGCCTCTCAGTGCTGGGATTAAAGGTGTGTGCAGCCACCTCCCATCATTGGAGCTGAATAGTTTCTTGATGGTGATGTGGCTGATCATCTGAAAAAATTATAATAATGATTAAAAAATATAAATATCTGTTGAAAAAGCTTGAGATGAAATATGTAAAATGATCCACAGGATCCTGGACTTATCACCATTTCATTGACTTCCAATCTGTCCTATTATCAGGCTGGATTTATTTCCTACTAACATTTCAGGTCTACTCCATCACGACAGATTCTCATAGCACAGTATTTTAACTTGTATCAGAACTGAAATTTTAAAATTGTTGTCTTCAACTTATGATATATTCTTTGGCATATATGCATAGCTTCCCTTCATAGTCTTTGTTCAAAGACAATATTTTCCATAATTATAGTTTGTTTAACACAATAGTTTATGGGCAAAGAAGGATTATTGCAATAAAATACAAGGCTTTAGACATCTCACAATAAAAGGGACAATTTATGAATGTGCTCCTCATAAACAAGGTCTGTAAGGTGAAGGAAATGCTAATGACATATTTGAAAATTACCCAGTGTGAACACCAACCAAAATATCACATTACATTCTAAAAATAGAACAATGTTTAATTTTACATTAAAAACTATTGAAAAGTTATTAAAATATGAATTATCTATTGAGTCTTCAAGTTTCTTGCTTTAGTTTATTCTCTAGCATATATTAACTTTAAATAATCCAATAATTTATATTCTCTTTCTAGCCTAATAGGATTTAATGCTTTGTTATCCTCATTTTTATATCTTCAGTATTTTTGAAAAAACTAGAAAAATTTACCCTCATTAAATTTTTATGTTTTAGATGAAGAATAAATGGATGTACTTCTTTTTGGGATATTTTTCCTCTAGATTTTTTAAATTTAAAATAGAAACAATATTATTTTACATATAAATCCCAGATCCCTATTCCTCTCATCCTCCCATTTCCCCACTAACCCCACCATCCCATTCCCCTTCTGCAACCCAGGAAGTGTGAGGCCTTCAGTGGCGACTGTCAAAGTCTGTCAAATCATATGGGGCAGGGCCTAGGCCCGCCCCCATGTGTCTAGGCTGAGAGAGTATTCCTCTAAGAGCTATGGGCTCCCATAGTCCATTCATTACACTAGAGACAAATACTGTTCCACTATCATCCCTCATACACTGGCCATGCCTCCTAACCTGATGAGCAAAGGGCTCAAGACCAGGCTGAGGATGAACTTCTTTTGAAGAGGACAATCTTCTATATCAACGAGTTTGGATTTCAGGACTAGTTTGCTCATGTGCAGATAAACCATTACCAGCCTAACACTGCCAAAGACAAAATCATCTGTCACGATTCAAATATTATATAGCCAGTTAAGCAGCAAAGGCTACACATTGAAGCAAAAATAACTCTATGTTGTGCGCAATCTAGTAAGACAAATTAACTGGATTCTACGGAGCAAAGTCTAGGGACCATAAGAAGAATAATTTCAAGTATCTCTTTTGATAGTATCCCAATCAGTAAAGAAATATTATTTTGGACACTGCAACCCAGATATTCTGTGATATTCCCATCAAATTTGTTCCTGAATAACTTCCTAAATTCTGGGGGAAGTTTGATAACATTACTTTATGTTTTATGTTTTCCTAGAAGAGCCACTGATATTTAGCTATCTAATTCAATCTTGTTTTCTTTGTTGCAGTGATGGATTAGTTGAGATCAACATGGTGTTCCAATTAGGAAGATAAAAAGATCTAGGAGTCCGGCCTTAAAATATCTTGTGTGTTTTTTAAAAATAAAGGAAAAGAGAGAGAGAACTTGTGTAGTACTCACCACATTTAAGATACAATGTTGTCTTTCTGCAAATCATTCTGACTTCCTGGATAATGTGGCTTACAGGAGACAAAGCAGCACTTGTTCAATGAAACTGATGTTGCAAATTGGATAGGTTGGAGTTTTAGAGATCCTTTAAATGACATCCCAGTTTGTGGTCATTGTCAGAAAGACATCAAAATGTCTGTGTGGTAAAAGACAATGTGGTATTAGAATAAGTAGTTTCATCTGCAGGCACAGCTGTACCATAGCCTCAGGGATGCAGAGAATCCAATCCATCACCCACTCCCTTCTAAGTTTTGGACAGAAATGTGTAAAAGACATTCTGAGAGAGAAGTCCAAGAGTATCCAGAGGTAATCACCTTGAATTCCTTTTCTCTACATATCAATTAAGAAACCACCTTGTCTTTTGATGAGAGAGAAATGGGATCAGAAAAACCAAAACTACTTCCAAATATTAGTCTTTGCAAAGGATGAATTTTCCTCTCTTCTCTGAACATAAAGATCAGGGAAACCAAGCTTTGTTCTGTCAAGGAGATTTAAAATTAGTCCCAATTAGAAGGTATTCCTCATTGCATATATGAGAAATAATAAAATAGGAGAGAAACCTTAACTCATAAATAGAGTTCTAATGATAGTAGACTATTAAGTATTTGGCCAATTTATACTTTAACACTATCCATATAGGTGGTGGGAATTATTCTAATATTAATGAAATTTTTAAACAAGGAAATCATTTCTATAATCATTAAGCCACATGGAGCTTGTATCATACAAAGACTTGTAAAGAGTTTGTGAAGGTATTTTTCCAATTGGTTTCTGTAACATGATATTTCTCGGTTTACATTCAACACATGTAGCCCCATATATATATATATTGTGGGTGTGAATTTAATTTGAGTATTTGTCCACTAACCAGGAATCTATGAGATATACTGATGGACTTAACATAATATCTAACACCTAAATCTCTATCCTTTCCTATTTTTTTCCACACAAATATTTTCTTTATCTGTTTTTCTAATCAAAACTTTGCACTTCTTGTTTAAGAGTAGATTAAGGTATATGCATGCAAGTGACAAGCATATGAGTTTATCTTCTGGTGGAATTGGAAAAAGAATTACAGTTTCCTAATTCTAAGAATGGCAAGGAGCTGCATTTCAATATAAACATTAACTTTGTGAAAACCAAGTGAACCAAATTTACAGTACTCCACACATCACTACTCAGATAATGGGCTTTTAATAAATACTCTGTAATCAACGAGTTCAAGCCTGTTTTCCTTTAAGCCTAGGTTTGGTGAGGGAATGAGACAGATAACTGTAGAACATTTTATGGGATACTACTTCATCTCTTTCAAGAATGTCTTCTTTTATTACTATATCAAGTTTTGAAACCAGTATATTACTGCTTTATTCTTTTTATATTTTTTTTACTGATACTAAAATTTGAAACTTATTTGATTCTCTTTTTTTTTTTTTTGCTTTTGTCATTTTTTTTATTAGTTCAAATTAGGAACAAGCTTGTTTTACATGTCAATCCCTTCTCCCTCTCCCTCCCCTCACCCACACCCCTCCTCCCCCACCCCGACATACCCCCACCCCTTCCACCCTCCACTACCCAAGCAGGGTAGGGCCCTCAAAGGGTGCTCCCCAAAGTCCACCACATCATCCTGGGTCGGGCCTAGTCCCTTCCCCTTGTGTCCAGGCCAAGAGAGCATCCCTTCACATGGGATGGGCTCTCAAAGTCCCTTCTTACACCAGGAAAAATATTAATCCACTATCAGGGGCCCCCTAGAGTGCAGAGGCCTCCTCATTGTCATTTATGTTCAGGGGTGTGGATCAGTCCTGCACTGGCCTCCCAGTCAGCAGTCTTGGGTCGATGGACTCCCCCCAACCCCCCAGTGTTCAGGCCAGCTGTTTCTGTGGTTTTCAGCAGCCTGGTACCGACCCCTTTGATCTTCATTCCTCCCTCTCTGCAAGTAGGTTCCAGAGTTCAGTTCAGTGTATGTCTGTGGATGTCTGCCTCTGCTTCCATCAGCCACTGGATGAGGGTTCTGGGATGCATATAAGGTAGTCATCAGTCTCATTTTAGGGGAAGGGCGTTTAGGTTATCCTCTCCACCATTGCCTGGATTGTCAGTTCCTGTCATCCTTGTAGGTCTCTGGAAATCTCCCTAGAGCCAGATCTCTCCTTGGACCTATGATTGCTCCCTCTAATATGGTATCTCTCATTCTGCTCTACTCTATTCTTCCCCCAACCCAATATTTCTGCTCCTCCATTTCCTCCTCTTCTCTCCTCTTCTCCTCCTCTCATTCTGGCAGCTTCCTCTCCCCTACCCTCATGCTCCCAATTATCTCATGAGTTCCTGTCCCTTCCCATTCCTGGGGTCCATGCCTTTTCCCCTTAGAGTCCTTCTTGTTTCCTAGATTCTTTGGTGAAGAGGATTGTGGGCTGGTAATCCTTTGCTCTATGTCTAAAATTCATATATGAGTGAGTGCATAGAATATTTGTCTTTTTGTGACTGGGTTACCTCATTCAGGATAGTTTCTTCTCGATCCATCCATTTGCCTGTGAATTTCAAGATTCCATTGCTTTTTTCTGCTGAATATGAAATGGCTGAAAGACACTTAAGGAAGTGCTCAAAATCCTTGGCCATTAGAGAAATGCAGCTCAAAACAACTCTGAGATACCACTTTACACCAACCAGAATTGCTAAAATCAAAAATACCAATGACAATCTATGCTAAAGAGGATGTAGAGAAAAAGGAACACTCCTCCATTGCTGTTGGGAGTGTGAACTTGTAAGACCAGTTTGGAAATTAGTATGGCAGTTGCTCAGAAAAATGGGAATCAGTTTACCTCAATATCCAGCAATTCCACTCTTGGGCATATACCCATATAATGCACATTCATACAACAAGGACATTTCAACCATGTTCATAGCAGCATTGTTTGTAATAGCCAGAACCTGGAAGCAACCTAGAAGCTCCTCAACTGAAGAATGAATAGAGAAAATGTTGCATATTTATACAATGGAGTATTTGACACTCTTAAAGTCAAAATTCATACAATCTTAGAGTATAATGTAGCTTATTCTATCTTGCCATGTATAAAAATGTACATGCTTATGGAAGTTATATATACATTATTTTGCCCTCTGTATACTTCCTCTGAAGTAGTAGTTGGATAATATCTGAAATAAAAACATGTGTGGGTAAGATTGTTCATTTTTACATGTTTATGCCAGAGTATAGCAGCTGGCAGAAGTAGAAGCAGACACCCACAGTTAAACCTGAACTAAACTGAAATCCAGATGCAGAGAGGAGGTCTGATGAGCAAAGGGGTCCATACTAGCTTGGTGAAACCCACAGAAACAGCTGAACTGAACAAGGGGAGCTCTTTGTCCCTAGACTGATAGCTGGGGAAACCAGCATGGGACTGATCCAGAACCCATGAACATGGGTGTCAGTGAGGAGGCCTCAGAAATTTATTGGGCCTCCTGTACTTATACCTAGCATAGGAATCAACTTTTGGAGCCCATTCCACCTAGAAGGCTACTCTCTGAGTCTAGACATATGGGGGAGGACTTAAGCCCTATCTCAAAGTATTTGACAGACTCTGAAAAACCCTATGGAAGGCCTCACCTTCCCTGGGGAGCACAAATGGTATGGGATAAATAGGATGTTGGTGGTGGGTGGGAGGGAGAGGGAGCAGTGACTGGCATGTAAAACAATCTTCATTCTAATTTAAATTTTAAAAATGGAGAAAAAAGACAAAGAAGCATGAAGCTTTATAAATGTCTCAGGTTTTCAAATCAGACGCAGAGTAGACACAATATCTGACTTTCTTAGGGTCTCCTTGTTAACTATGTTCTCTGGGGTTATCCTTTGCTATACATCTAATAACCACTTATGAGTGACTACATATCGTAATTGTTTTTCTGGGTTTGGTTACCTCTCTCAGGATGATTTTTTTCAGGTTCCATTCATCTACTTGCTAATTTCATGATGTCCTTTTTTTCCCACAGCTGAGTAATATTCCATTGTGTAAATGTACCACATTTTATTTATCCATTCTTCAGTAGAGAGATATCTAGGACTTTTCTGGTTCTGGCTATTACCAATAATGAAGCTGTGAACATAGTTGAACAAGTGTCCTAGTATGATGCAGCATTCGTTGGGTATATGCTCAAGAGTGGTGCTGCTGGGTCTTGAGTTAGGTTGATTCCCAATTTTCTGAGCAACGACCATACTGATTTCCAAAGTGAATGCACATGTTTGCACTCCTACCAGCAGTGGAGGAGTGCTCCTCTTACTATACATTCTATCCAACATAACTCTTTATCAGTGTTTTTTTTTTTCTCTTCCTGGTTAAACTGAGCATGGGGGAGGGTGGAGAGGAGGGGATTGAGGATGAGAACATGAGGCAACAGAATGGGAAATTTTGGGGAGGGATGTGGACCAGCAATTACATGGGTAAGTGGGTGTCAAGATCATGATGGGTAAACCCACAGAGACACCTGAGCTGATTTTGTGGGAGGTTATGGACTCTGGACCAACAGAAGGGCAACCTATATATGACAAACCTACACTCTCTGCATGTGGGTGGCAGTTGGTACCTTGGTCTGTCTGTGGACCCCCAGGCAGTGGCAACAGTATCCACCCCTTGTGTCAGACCTGACTTTTTGGAGATCGTTACCTATTGTAGGATGCCTTGCTCAGCTTTGATGTGTTGGCAAGGGGCTTTGAACTGCCTCAACTTGATGTTCCAGGCTTTGTTAACTCTCCATGGGATGACTTAACCTTTCAGGATAGTAGATGCAGGATGGGGGACAAGGGAAGGGGTTCAGGATTCAGAGAGGAAGGTGAAATTGTGCTTTGTATGTAAAATGAATAAAGAATTTTAAATGATAAAAGAAAACTTTATCTGGCTCATATAAATTAAGTTTATATTGTGTGGTCTATGGAAGAGGAGGAAGATAAATTTGGACTACAAGTAGAATACCATTATGATGTACACTCATGAGTTCAAAGACTATTGTCACATAAGGTTGTCACATCCATCCAGACAGAATAATTTCTTGTTAAGGTACCAAATAGTTGTCATACTTATTTAAGGATGGAAGTCTACTGTAGACAAAGATTAGTACTTAAAGATGCTGCAGAGTTTTGCCTTAGTATGCAGGAAAATTTCTTGTTTTAATCATTTAAAATAAGACAATCTCATAAAAATAGTTAAAGAAATCTAATGAAAAAGAGAATCAGATTTTGTAGCATTTATTTTATGTTTTTAGGGAAATCAACATTTTCTCTAATCTCTAAGTGATCCAACAATCCAAAGCTCTGCCAGTTGCATTCAATATTTGTAAAAATAATATTTTAAATTTTTATGAATGTAAGGTAATTTAACAGAATACATTTCTTAAGAAAATCAACAAAAATGTGTCTTCTGACTTAAAAAATGAAAATAAAATTTGAAGAAATAAATATGAATATCGTAACACAAGTCTATACTGGTCTCAGGAGTAAGAGGCTAGGATTGATGTGTGTTCTAGTGTAGTCTAAGATACATGACAAACCCTTGTCTCAAAACAACAGCAAGAATAAGTGATTAGAAGGACTGTGTTTGGCTATCAGGAAAAAAGAAGTAATTAAAATTTTGAAATTTTTTCTTAAGATATATTAGTTAAATGTCATAATGGAATTCATTGTGAGATTTTTATGCATGTATATACTATAATTTGATCATTTTGTACACTATCCTGCTGGCCTGTGACATGGGTAGATTTTTTGTTATTTAAATTTTTGTTATTGCTTGTGTTTTTGTTCTTATGTTTCTTACTATATGGAAGTAAATTATAAAGTTGGAAGGAACGTTCAAAGATAGAAATTACAAATCACTTCTTGTAGTTCCCCAGACTTTCAAGATAATTTCATACATTGATTATTTTTAAACTTTTTATAGTACTGTACTTTCTGATTCATTATTTTTCTATTTTTATCAAGTTCATATAAAAGCCTTGTAGCTACATTACTACACTTCTCCCTCTCCACTTCCAGTTTTTCCTATATCCTAGGGCTTCTGCTTAAATTCGTTATTATTTTAAATTATTATGCCTACATGCATTCATATGGGTGTTAATATATGCACATATTATCTACATACATGCATATAGATATAATGTGACTGACTGAGTCTGCTCAGCTTTGTTTCTCTCTGTATATGTCCAGGGATGACAATTTGAGACTGGAAAACCTATGCTAGAGCTCATTCCTGGAGGATTCTGATTCTCCCTCTCTCTCCTAGCAACAATTGACCAGATGAAGCCTATAAACAGCCGCAATGACTGGGTAAGCAAGATGTTTAAAATGGTATAATAGTGTTAATTTTATCTTGAGGTTAAACATCAAGTTTTCAAGCAAAATTGGGGCACACCAAACTGGAGGAAATCCAATACTTGCACAGTAACCCTATCCAAGTAATCATGGCTGGAGGAATCATGGAGTCCAGAAGAAAACCTTCTTCTGAAAACTTCTTAACGTAGTATATTTTCTAAACAATGTGAGAAGATGTTGTTTCTGCTGAGCATAAGAAAAACAAGAAAATGATATTTTTAGCAACAGGAATGTTCTTGAGTCTTGATACATCCTTGGGTATATGAGGATTGTCATTTCAGATAAGTGCTTTCTGTCCCATTGTTTAGATCAGAACTTATATGCATTCCTCTTGATGTGTAAAGGTTCTATATTTATCCCAAATTAAAAAATGTTTCTTCATCTCTGTCTAAGTAAAGCCAGAATAATTAAGAAAATATGAAGAAAAGGAACAGAGACTGATTGGAAAAACTCACACTCTTTTATTAGAGATCTTGAAAATCCTGTCTGTTTTATCATCATTTTCCTCCTAAGCACAATGAAGGGCTTAAAACACATAACTTTGAACTCCTTTCCAATACTGAGATCCTGTGACTTGGAGAAAGTAAGGAGAAAGTCCAGTCTGGGAAGCCCATTATTATGAGCTGTCCTTTTCCATTACTCCAAAATGTATCTAGACTCATCAAAATGTGTTTTGACTCTCAGGGACAAAATGTCTTCATTTAGATCAGACAGGAAGGCAGCATTGCAAATGACACCATTTCTCCCATCTCCATTACCCTCCAAGCGAGCATTCTGCCAGTGCTGTTACAACCCAACAGCACACAGCCAATTGGAGCAGAAAAGACAATAACCTTAATGGGAAGGAATTTGAAATTTGGAGACACTACCAATTGTATTAGGAGAAATGAAATAATATTTAATTTCCCTAGTCATAAATAATCTGTCGGTACATATTATGAGAATATCAGAGTTGACAGGGAAAATATTCACCAACATGGGAAGAAAGGTCATTATTTTTTTCATTATTATTAGATAATGGGTGTACAGGTGCATATTAAATGCATTTTTTTCATACTGACTGATGGAACTGCAGGAGCAGAAATGAATATAAATTGTTATCCTATTTGTCCAGCAGGAGCAATAGCAATGATTCAGCAATTCCTTTTTCATAATGTAATGATAGTTAAGGAGTTCTTACACTAGCTGCTTCCAAAGCATCTCTGTACAGAGAAGGTACAGTTTTTTTTTTGAGAGATAATGCAATAAGCCTCAATAACTGATTTGAAAGTTTTGAAAAGTTTGTTGTGGCTTTCTTTGTGCAGTGATAAAATACCCAACAAAAGGAATTTAAGAATGAAGTGCTTATTTCAGCTCATGGGCCAAGGGTACAGACCACTATGGTGGGAAAATCATCAGTAAAGAGACACAGATCAGTGGCTCACAATGTGTTTTGCATCAGAAAGCAGAGGAGAGAGAGAGAGAGAGAGAGAGAGAGAGAGAGAGAGAGAGAGAGAGAGAGAGAGACTGATGCTCAGTTCTTTCCCAATTTTTACCCACTCGATGACTCCAGCCCATTCATCGCTAGGGTAGGTCTTCTAATTTCAATTAATCTAAATTAACTTAGATTCAAATCACTTCCTTAAAGTAGAATTGTGGTTGTTCTCCACTTGTGGGAGTTGTCTCATGAAGATTTCTCAAAGTTAATCTAGGGAATCTCAACATATTACACCATCACAAAATGCATAATTAATTTTGATTCCTGCATCTCCCTAGCTAGGCACAATCCTGAACTAATCAATATGTAACCATGTTGCAGGGATGATTGTGCAGAAAACAGTTCATTTAATATATACTTTGAAATCTTGAACATAGAACTCATACCAACAACATCATCTTTCCTGCTTAAATAGAGCTATGTAACAAATTATTCTTCTATATTAGGTACAGCATCCCATTCAAGCTTGTGAAAATACTGGAGTACTCTAATGGGAAATCATTTCAGTCAACACAAACAGTAACACAAAACACAAACCTTGAAAAAGTGTGTCCCAGAATAACCTAGAGTAAGAATACAGTTTTATAATATGATATCTGAAAAAAGAACATGGGTTCTTTGAGATCCAGTTTTTTAGAATTCTATTAGTCAAATTATCTTAAGTACATACTGTACTATAAGTATTTGAAGAATGCAAAAAGGAGCAACTTCATCTTCACTGAAACATTCAAGTAGAAATATAAAAATGACTTGGGTTCTGGGGCCCTTAGTTTTCCTGAGACATTCTTATTTGGAAAGCAGTGTCTCCAGCTAACCATAATGTGAACCCATCTCTCTAGAATAATGTACTTTGCTTTCAGTCTTCTCTGTTTTCTGAGAAACTCCTCACTCATAGGCAAACGAATGCAGTAGATCATAGGAGTTTGAATGGTTGATCCTGTATTCCTGATATGTCTAAGAATTATTCACTGCTATTTCTAAAATCCAAAGAAAAAGATTGCTCCTCTTTCAAGCTGTGCTTTGGAATTCAATTCAATTCTTCATTTCTTTTCCTGAGTTCAAGAGCTGAATCTGAACTCACAGAAAAATGTCATCCTTGAAAACCAATTTAATTCCCTGTTGCTAAGAAAATATGTCTGTAAAAACTTTATGGAATCTATGAGGGTCACCCTAGTGAAGACACCTAGTAATGGCGAACACAGGATCTAAACTGACCATCTCTTGTAATCAGACAGGGCTCCCAGTGGCAGGACTGGGTTACATTAGGTTGAGTTGTTAGCTAAGGGAGTCCCTTAGATATCCACAAACAATTCTGGTTAACGCTAGGACAGAGGATTACTATTCAAAAACTGACAGTGGGGCCCCTGTGCCAAGTATAATACCACACAGCTTATTGAACATTGAAGGATCAAGCTGGTGCCCAAATGCAATATTTATTTCTTCAATAAGCCTCTTGAGTATAGAAAACTATTCTGCAAGCTACTGAAAGCAAAACATGGATACCATCCTAGCCACATGGCTTTGACCTATAATCTGTCCTGCCTACAAGATGTGCTGGGGCAATTGTGACACAGAACTTTAGGGAGTAGTGTTTTACTGTCTGATTTAATTTTATGCCTATTCGAGGAGAGGGAGCACATGCCAGAATTTGCTTAGGTGGCCAAGGACCAAAGACTGGATAACCCAGAGACCTAGGGTAAAATACAATTGGTCTAAAAATTCTATGAAGTGATTCCTAACGATATTCTGCTATACTTATAGATCAGTGCCTTGTCCAGTTATCATCAGAGAGCCTTTCTCTGGAAGCAAATGGGTATTGATGCAGAGACCCACAATAAGACATTAAGGCAGAGAGAGTTGAAACTAGAGATCTCCCTACAGTCACTCCCCTCAAAGTTTAGGGAATCCTGAAGAAGATGGGGTAGGAAGACTGCAGCCATCAAATGGAGACAAAGATTATGACCCACTGTATCAATTAAGGATGGCACATATGGGTTTGCAAATCCTGAAGAGGCAGTCACAGGGCCTACAGGAGTCTGTATTGGGTTTTTTACCCATATGGTATGACTATTATCTTGGTGTTTTTGTGAGATGCCTAACTGGGAAGAACATCTTTGTTTGACTCTTTTGTCTGCTCTTGGGACTTATTTCTTTCTACTGGTTTGCCTTGTCCAGTCTTGGAGTGAGCATGTATGCCTGATCTTGTAATTTGTTTTGAGTTGCTTTGTTTTTGTCCCTTGAAGTCCTGAAGGAGATAGATAGGGAGTACACATACAGGAGATGGGAAGTGCTGGAGGGGATCTGGGAGGAGTGAAGGGATAAGAAATAGTGGTTAGGATGTAAGAGAGAAGAAACTGTTTTCAATGAAAAAGAATAAAAAGAAAAGATCTCAGAAGTTCAGTTATATTTTCTTTAGATCTTCATATTATCTATTAAAATACAACATCTCTTAAATGCATTACTCCAATACTCCTTCATAATTCACAATACTTACAATGCATATACCCAATATTCATCACATTTGTCCAAAGATTTTTAATGGATGGAAAATTTAAATTTGGACAACTAGAGATATGAATCAGATTTTTTCTTATTTCTCTAACAAAATACCCAACAAAAGCAACTTAAGAATTGATTTATTTATACAGAGGAAGTAATGGTGGCAGGAAAAGGAAACAAATGGTCACATTGCATATGCATCAGGAAACAGAGCCATGGGCTTACTTTCACTAATTGACATTCAATAATCAACCATCATGTGAGTGTGAAAAATAAGAAGAAACCTGATTCAGGATTAAAAATTATATTTGAGTTCAAATTTTTGAAGTTACCAATATCTATGATTTCTAAACATTTTTGGTTATACCAGATACTATATAAATAACCAACTGAAGTCTAATGATTCAAATAATGTCTCAGATTGATTTTATAAAATAGGAGTTAATATAATTATATAAGAGGCTGTTATGGTGATTAGTACATGGGGTTCCAGTGTGTGTGTGTGTGTGTGTGTGTGTGTGTGTGTGTGTGTGTGTGTTGGTGGGGATGAAAGTCAAGTTGCCTATACAATTTCTATTCCATGAGAATTATTTCAATATAAGGCTAAAATTTCTCATGAAATTGGGAAATTTTGGTAATAAAAAGATAATTGAGAGTGGAGGGGTGATGGCTAGAGGCAGGTGGGATGTTGGGGGGAGGGAGAGGGAGAAGGAATTGACATGTGAAGCAAGCTTGTTCCTAATTTGAACTAATAAAATAACAAAAAAACTAAAAAAAACAAACATATCTTATCAAAAAAGGATAATTGAACCATAGAAAGCTAGGAATAATTCATAATTAGGTAATCCTGAATTCTGGATCATCTTACACTGCTTTCCTGAACTTCAAGAATTTAATCTACAACTGTCCCAGACCCTGATGTCTAATAATTTTAAAAATGGTTCCTAGGACTTTTTTATGATGGGTAAAATATATAAAGTGTTCAGGGAGGGAGCAATATGGAGAACAATCTCACTTAACCATGACCAAAGCTTTTATGTGTGTTAGAGGGGTTTTAGGAGTACAACTGTTCAAGCCAACTTCATAGTGCTCATCTTTACATATGGAGATTTACCTGTGAAATGTATAATCAAAGAACATTAAATGTTTAGTGATGGAAATTATACTGAACATCTGGACCATCATGTATTGTTCATGATTGTACATAGTGACTTCCCATGTAAATGCATGCCTTCTTCTTGTTCAAATGCATCCAGTGTACATGATGAAAAATGCAGGCTATAGGGAGGCAGCCTATCCAATTAATATGTACCTTTGTCACAAAGCTCTTAACAGTACTTGGTATACAGTTTAGTGGTAGGTTGATAACCTTGCACACATAAATTTCAGAGTGCTATCCCTGGTACCTCTTAGCCATGCTAGATGAGTTCTGCCTCTTTATAAATTTTGTACAGAATGAGTTGCCAGATACATGGCAACATACATACTACTAAGAAGACTATAAAATCTTGAATATTGTTGTATTTCTACAAGTTATGGATAAAGGGACACTGCTGTTAAATGGTGATGAATTTCATTAAATATGTTCAATTAGATGTATTCTAGGATACATACATCTGCATTCCCAAACATAGTCATTGCTTCTCTTAAACGAAGTTATGTGAAATATTTTAAAATGTATTTTTATTTTAATAAAGTAATATCACTTTGACATTTCACAATACTCCTTGTAGTCCTGCCTGGAGAAAAAAAGAATTCATGAAGGAACTATATATGGAAGGTAGGGATTGCTTTGAGAGGAAAGAGGAAGGATGTATGTAAAATGAAGTAGTAAAGAGAATTATCCCGTGAAAGTTCCAACTAAACAGAAGAGAGCGAGGTTAGTTCAGATAGAAAAGGAGTGGTAACAGACTACAACAAGGTTTTGATAAAGCTTCAATGAATCATATTATATTTAGCTTAAGTTGCATACAATTCCTTCATACACTATTTCAATATTAAAGGAAGGTAGGGCATTTGGCCTGATTGTATCTTCCACATGAACCATAAAGTACTAATAACCCAGGACCAGACACAATAAATTTTCTTTGAGTAGCTGGTTAGGATAATTAGTCTTAGTGACTCTTCATATAACATAATGAACTCTTGATAGAGCCCTTTGTTTCTTCTTAGTTATTGAGGGTGGATCCTTATTCAAGCTGGATCTGACCTGACAACCTCTTTTCTATGATCTAGCCTCTATAATATCTGACACTAATATTTAATCTGCCAAGAGAGTGAAGCAATTCTTAATATTTCCCAGGTGCAACTCACATGAACTACAACAAAGACAATTATGCCAAATTATTCATAAAAGCACAAATAAATGATACTTGCATGATGATGGGAACCATTAGCAATTTAACTGAACTAAAATCCATCTCAGTTGGAGGAAAGCATACTTATTACTGGAAACTGAGTCACATTTTCTGGGTCAATGAGGTCATGGTCCTTAGAAAATGATCTACTACCAATTTGCTTGATCAGCATATGTTTTCTGTAAATAAAGTTACCAGATTGTGTATTCAACCTCCACTTGACCATGATTTCCTTTTTGTTATTATTAGTATCACTGCTAGTCTGTAGCAACCACATGCAATGTGCCAATATAGACAAACCAGAGATGAGACTAAAATCCATCTCAGTTGGAGGAAAAGCATACTTATTACTGGAAACTGAGCCTCATTTTCTGGGTCAATAAGGTCATGGTCCTTAGAAAATGATCTACTACCAATTTGCTTGATCATCATAGTTGTAAATCCTACCTTTGTACTCACAGATAAGTATAAACCACTCCTCCTTATCAAAGAAGCCACTTTTGCAGCAAAAGTAGACCATCATAGAAAGCCATAACTGCACATATTGACAATATGATCAAATTGTGGGGAGCCAAGAACATTTACACCATAGCTAGCATCTATGGCTCAGGGAACATCTCAGAAGAGTGGGCAGAAAGATTGGAAGAGCCAGAATGTCAGAAATATTGCAGTTAAATGGTCTTACAAAAGAAAAAGAAAAAAATCATAAAAGCAAGCAGTGCTAACTATTCATTCATAGGTATGCACTCATATACTGCAACATGGACAAAGTGCAAGTGTCCAATCCCCTCCCCCCCACACACACAAGAGTGATTCTCCCACATCTAGCAGGTTTCAAATGTATGGTCTGTGACTTCTCTTTTAGAGAGGAGCCATAATATGTTCCTTGTCCTATCATACAAGATTTTGCCTAGCCTGATGGTGTGCAGTTTTTGTGAAAGTAGCCATAGATACTGTAAGCTTATTACTCTAGAAGGTAAGTTTATTCAGCTGACAACATTCACCATTGTGGCAAAAAATAATTAATATTTCCTTTATTCCTGATTGCATATGTCCTTAATTCTGAGTCTTCTCTTTACTTGCCAATTACTCTGCCCTGAATATGCCCTCCAAAAGAATGATTCAGAATCAGCTTTTGTATCTCAGAAAACCTAACCACTTCAGAACAAAAGAGAACAGACATATCCCTCCTTAGGCAGTCTAACATCACCTTATTTTCATGAGAGTTACATCATGTCACAGATCAATACTGAGTTATCAGTAAAATAATAATTGCATAGCCATCTTCTTTTCTCTTTTATTCAACCTATGTGGCTAAAGCAAATCTTTTCAGATCCAACATAAAAAAACAAAGGCTAAGAGATTATTTCACTACTCTTCCAAGGTTATTCCAAGGTTGGCTGAGGTTTGGGAACTCAAATGCAAGTCTGCCTACTCACAGACTAATGCTGCTTTTGCCCAGAATCTTAATTCTCACACTATTATTTTTCAGTGGCAGCTTTAACAGTTCCTAAGTTTGTCTGCTTTCAGCTCACCGCTGGGATTCACGGCCATTCTCAATGTGAGAAGACTTGTGAATTTAAGAACCATGATTGTTGCCCAGGACATTATGTGTTAGATGGTCTCTTACTCAGACTGGGTATTTGTCATAGGAAAACTGATGCCCTGACATGTCTGCTGCCTTCTCACTCACCTTGTCAATAGGAACAAACAGACAGTGAAATCTCTGTGCATGTTTCCTTCCTACTTTTATTTCTCTTCATGATCATCATTTAAGGCTTTGATTCCTACACTTCTTCCCTTTTCCACTATTATCGACCCTTCTCTAGGCAAAGCATCCTCAACTTCCTCTCCAGATGTCTTCTAGCTCCTCCTGTTAAGTACCCAAGTGGTATAATTCCCAAAGGAAATAAAACATGGAAAGTTGCTGGGTGTGGTGACAAAAAAAGATAAAGGGGTATAGAAAATTCTGTGATCAGTACACAGAGTCAGACTTTTGGACTTTAGAAGGGGATGGGAGAATGCTGAGACACAAAATGGAAGCACACACACACACACACACACACACACACACACACACACACACTGAGTTCAAATATAAGAGTAGTCTACCAGAGACCAGTATGTCAACTTCAAAACATTGTGAATAATACTTCTTTAAAAAAAATAGTTTTGTGTATTGTGTTCCTAGAGACAAGTCCTATGCATGCAATATGGGAATAATTAGGTGCAACTATTGAATTTATCGCTCATAGCATGCTGTAGTCATCAGGCCAGATCAACTTTTGTCATTACACAAAAAGTGGTTTTTTTCTCCTTAGTTGCATTCTCCTTCCTCTAATAACCATGTACTATATTACACTGTACTCATGGTTTCCATACATTGTGATTGTTACAAAGTTTACAGATGGTAAATGTGAAGTTACATACTTTACCTCTGACATAAAAGTACCATGATCTTTTGTTTTTAAAAGAAATACTTGTTAGTTTTTTATTACCTATGCCTTCAAATTATAGCATAGAACAAAGCTCATCCATACCGTAATTTCTTTATGCTGTCTTCTATTGCTTCTTATAGGTATCAAAACTCATACTTGACAATGACTTCTGGTTTGCAAAAGAGGATTTATTTTTGCACTTGTCAAGTACCATGATATTAAGTTACCTAACCTTAAAACTCAATGAGGGCAAGCAATTCAAAATAGATAGTTTTCTCATTAGAGAACTGAGGTTACTGGAAAGTTTGACTATTTCTTAAATTAATATTTTAGTATTTATTATTTGAATTATAAGCAAGATTGTTTTACATGTCAGTCCCAGTTCCCTCTCCCACCCCTCCTCCCCTACCACTCCCCCCCATCTAAAACCCTACCTATCACATATCCTTTCTGGTATGGGGGGGGAGGCATGGTGAAGCCTTCCATAGGTATTCATCAGAGTCTATCACATCCTTCGAAATATGGCCTAGGCCCACACCTGTGTGTCTTGGCTCAGGGAGTATCCCTTTATGTGGAATGGGCTCCCAAAGTCCACACTTATGCTAGGGATAAGTACTGAACTACTACAGGAAGTCCTAAGATTTCTGAGGTCTCCTCACTGAAACCACATTTCTGGGGTCTGGATCAGTCCCATGCTGGTATTCTAGCTATCAGTCTGGGTACCAAGAGCTCCCTGTTGTTCAGGTCAGCTGTTTCTGTGTGTTTCACCAGCCTGGTCTAGACCCCTTTGCTTATCACTCATCCTTCTCTGCAACTGGATTCCAATTCAGTTCAGTGATTAGCTGTGGGTGTCTGCTTCTAATTCCATCAGCTGATAGATGAAGGCTACAGGATGGAATATAAGTCAGATATCAATCTCATTATCAGGGGAGAGCATTTAAGATAGCCTCTCCTCTCTTGCTTAGATTGTTAGCTGGTGTCATCTAAAATTTTATGTATGTGTTTTTATATGTACATGATATATGTGTATGTATATATTCATTTGGGTGGGTGCAAGATATATGTATGTCACTGAGCACTATTCAGGTATAGACATCCAAAGATAACCTTCAGGATTGGTCCTCACCATCCAACCTCTTAGAGACAGGGTTTCTTTTCATCTGTCACTGTGTACAGCAAGATAACTGGCCCACAATTTTCCTGAGATTACCTTGTCTCCCCTTCCTATTGTGTTAAGCATGATGGGATTACAGATAATATCTTAGAACATACATTTCAGGATCCTAGTCTTTGCAATTGCATAACACTTAATCCATGCAGGTATCCCTTCAATCTAAACAATTCTCTTAATTTGGAAACACAGTCAAATACAAAATGTGTTTTACACTGGAGTAAAAGCTAGATGAATTATAAACTCATGGGAATAGCTAATTAAATTTCATTAAATTTTAGAGGCTCAAAAAGGATTAGTACTGTATTGACACATTGGATGACAGTTTTATTTTTTGTTCTTATCCCATTCATGTAACCTATTAGTCTTTCATAAAGAGGCAAGCAAAAGACAAGAGGCAAGAGCAATAGTGGAAGAGAATTAACAGTGAAATCATTCTTTATATGCATATTCACTCTCCCAAGGTAGAATCATTCTCAGACCCTTGTCCAACAAAGAGAGAAATATTTATCTATTTCCACATCAGTAAAGTCTCTCAAACGCATAGAAAAGGGTGGGAGTTAGTTAAAAACTACTTGAAAGCCCTGGTCTAGAAATAAAGATTACTAAAGTAGATTTCATCTTAACATAAATGTTTCTCACCATGTCAACAGATTTCCATGTAGCAATACTTTGAATTAACAACAAGACCCAGATTATTTCTAAATTAGGGAAGTGGGAGAATCCCAGATTTCATAGGAGATCATAAAACGAAAGCACAGTAATGGAAGACCAAATGTCTATCTCAGAAGATAAGCATAAAACTGACTCCAACTCAATCAGATTAGCATTAAACCTCTATTATTTCAGGCTCTATTACTTAACTTATTATGCCTGACTTTCAAAACCAATAAAATACATATAAAGAGACAAAGCAAATAGTAGAAGAAAATTCAAACATGGCATCATTTTGGCAATGACCAGAAGGGAGAACTTGAAATAATTATCACTTTGAGAAGTCTAGTAGAAAATTGAAACATGTTATAGGAGAATGAACTTGTTATGGTATGAATGTGGCCCTTAAAATTCACAGGTAACACTATTGAGAAGATTGGCTTTTGCAGTGGCAATGGATCTCCAGGTTTGCTCTATGTAAACAAAAATACCATTGTGAAAGGTGTCTGTGAAACTAAGTTCTTTCTATCTGCTGTGTTGGGAACAGTATTCCCTTTCAGGAGACAATACAGTCCAGTTACCATATTAAAAGCAGAGACTGGGTTTATAAACAAACATCACAACTCAGCACATTGCATTTGAACTTCCAAGTCTCCATATAGAAAAACTAAATCTATGTATAAAATTTACAACGGAAAAAAACAAACAACAGCAACAAACAAAATGGAGATACAGAGCAAGCAATATGTAAAAATTACTACCTATGTTTCATAAATCAATACAAGTGCATAAAAATTTATCTTTCATAAGAATATTTCAATTATATCAATTAAGAGTCTTATCAGAGTTGATAGGGGAAAAGATGAAATTATATATTAATTATAAAAATATATTATGAGCACAAGAACCATGTTAAGGCTGAGAGAGAAGAGAAAAAGCACTATAATGAGTGAAAAATGGAGGACTTATATAAATTTCAGACAAATCACATGCCAAGTAACAGAAAATCTTCCCTGGATAAAGATAGGCAGTTATAGAATTCTCTTAGTATATTCTAAATCTATCAATTTTCATAGTATTTCTAACACCTGTTCTAGTTTTGAGGTACCTTTCTTGAGTGTAGTGGTATTGAACATTTGCATAGTGCTACTGATCATTTTATGTCTATTTTCAGAAATATTTCTGGGGAGATTGTTGAGCAGTTAAAAGCAATTGTTACTCATACAGAAAACCTAGATATATAATTATACATAACTACATGTTGGCTCACAAATCGCTGTATCTCCAGTTCCAGGGAAACTAATGCCCATCTTTGAGCTACTCATGAATTGATTCTCATTCTCTCTCTCTCTCTCTCTCTCTCTCTCTCTCTCTCTCTCTCTCTCTCTCTCACACACACACACACACACACACACACACACACACACACACACACACACGCACACGCACACGCACACGCCCACGCCCACGAGTACCCTCACCACCACCAAAAACAACAACACCAACATCAACACAACCAGAACAATATGCCATGGATTTTAGAAGTGTCCCGCGCGCTCTGTATTTCTCGCCAGCAAGAAATCATACACGGGACACTCGGATCCTTCTGCAGACAAGCTTTAATGCATCTTGAGAGTGGAGAGCATAAGCTTCCCAGAGCGGAGACCCTGAGCCAAGAATCCCGTCCCCTAATAAAGGCTGGCAGCCGCCGCCTGGGACGTGTCACCCTATGATTGGCTGCAGCTCATCAGGCCATATGACGCCACGGAATAGGCAGAGATCAAGGAATGGAAAATTACCCAGCGCCTGCGCAATAATCTTGTTTACATTCGGTGCCTGCCGGATGCAGGCGCCATCTTGTAATGGAGAATGCAGGGACGGCTCCCTACATAGAAGGAATGGGGGGTATGAGAAAAATTGGAGTCAAGAAGGTGAGCCTTCTATTTCTTTCTTCTGTAACTTAAATCTCTTATCATAAAAGTTTTCATTTGCTTGGTTAGACTTATCCCACAATATTTTATGTTGGAGGAGGATATTGTTGAAGATAATGTTTCCTCAATTTTTATTACTCAGCTGTTGTTCTTTGTGTATTAGAATTCGGCTGATTTTGTGAGTTAATTCTGTATCCAGCTCCTTTGCTGAAACTGGTTATCAGTTCTAGGAATTTTCAGGTAGATAAAGATAAATATTTCTTTTCAGGTAATTATTTGCAGGTACTTATTTGACTTATTTGAAGATAGATAAAGATACTTTGACTGATTTCTTCCCCTTTATATCCTCCAGTTGCCATATTTCTTGAGTTTAGATTCCAATTATTACATATAGTGGACAGATGTGGAAAGAGTGGACAACCTCATATGTCTTCTTACTTATTTTGGTGGAATTTCTTTGAGTTTTCTATTCATTTAATTTGATGCTGCCTACGGCCTTGTAAACTGCCTTCATTTTGATTAGGTATATAACTTGTAGTCTTAATCCCTCCAGTACTTTTGTCTTGAAGTGTGCTGGATTTTTCAAAGACTTTTCTGCATTTAATGAGATAATCACGTTTTTCTGTTCCATTTTGTTTATATGGTGGAGTCATTTATTTACTTATATTTGTTAAATTATACCTGAATCTATTCCATAAAGCATCTTTAATCAAGGTGGATGAAACTTTGATTTGTTCTTAGAAATAGTTGCCAAATATTATTGACAATTGTTACATCTGTGTTCATAAGAGAAATTGGCCTGTTTGTGTGTTTGTTTTTTTGTTGGTGCTCTATGTGGATGGACTATCAAGGTAACTGGCTGTAGAGAGACACTGTAGCCTGGAAAGGTGTGCCGGGACATGCTTGTGAGGGCGTGTTCAGGGGAGGTCTAAAGGTGACTCAGGAAGGGTTCTTAAGGGACCATGAACTCCTGGATAGCCCTTTCTCCCTTCTTTCTGGCCTGGCTGCCTTGCTGCACCTGGCACGCTTTGGCTTGTGCTTGGCTGGTGTTTATCTGAATAAAGAAACCTTAGCCTTATGGACTGAGGATTGATCTCTTCAACTGGCCTTAAAAAGTATGTAGATAATGCTCCTTGTGTTTCTGTTTTGTGAACTAATAATTTAAGGAGTATTGGTATTAACGCTGTTTTTTGAATGTCTGTTGAAATTCTGTTACAACAAAATGATCCTGAACTTCTTTAAAGTTTGTTTTTCTTAGGGGTATTATCATTATTGATTTTATTTCACTGGGGTTTTTGGACTTGTTTAAATTGATAATCTGATCTGAATTATTTTTGTAGACTGCATGAATTTTGTAGAAAATTACCGATTTCTTTTAGCTTTTCCAATTTGATTCATTACAGGTTTTTTTTTGTTGTTGTTGTTGTTTGGTTTTTTGTTTCTGTTTTTTTTTTTTTTTATTTTTCAAGACAGGATTTCTCTGTGTAGCTTTGGATCCTATCGGGGACCAGGCTGGTGTCAAACTCACAGAGATCCGCCTGCCTCTGCCTGCCGAGTGCTGGGATGAAAAGTGTACAACAACAACACCAACCCCCGGCTCAATACAGGTTTCTAAAGTATGTCTATAAAAGTCTCTGGCTTTTCCTTGGTGTCTGTTGTCATGTTCTCCTTTTCATTTCTGATTTTCTTAAGCTGGTTATTTTATCTGCCTTTTACTTAATTAATATAAAATTTGTGAAATCTTACTGATATTTCTTAAAGAACCAACTCTTTGTTTCACTGTTTCGTTGTATTTGTTTTTGTTTGTTTATATTTTAATTGATTTAAGATCTGAATTTCATTATTCCTTCCCATTTCTTTCTTTTGCCTGTTATTACTTACATTTGTTCTAGGGCTTTAAGTTGTGCTGTTAAGTTATTGGTATGAGATCTACTGTTTTTAAATGTAAACACTCAGTGACATGAACTTGCCTTTTAGATCCACCTTCATTGTGACCCTATCAGTTTTGCTATTTTTTGTATTCATTTCCATTCAATTCTATAATAAGCCTTTAATTTCTTTCTAAAATTCTGTATTGATCCACTTTTCATTCAGTAGTGAGTTATCCTGCCTCAATAGGTTCATAAGCTTTATTGCTTCTGTTGGTGTTGATATCCAGTTTTAATATGGTCAGATAGGAGGCATAGTGTTATTTCAATTTTTTGTGCCTGTTGAGACTTGCTTTGTGTCTGAGTATATGGTTAATTTTGGAGAAAGTTCCATGTGGTGCTGAGAATAAGGTATTTTGTGTTTGAGTGAAATGTATACATATTCATTAATTCTCTTTGGCTTGTAATGTCAGTTAGCTTCCATTTTCTTTGTTTAGTTTTTATCTGGATTTCCTCTCCATAGGATATAGTGAGTTACTGTAGTCTCCCACTAGCAGTGTGTGAGGGTAAATGTGTTATTTAATCTGCTGTAGAGTTTCTTTTATGAACGTGGATGTCCTTGTTTTTGATAGATAGTTGTTAGGAATTGCAATATATTCTTAGTGGATTTTTCCTTTGATGATTATATAGTGTCCTTCCTATCTTTTCTGATTAATTTTTCTTTGAAGTTTATTTTGTCAGATGTTAAAATGACTACACCAGCTTGCCCTATGTCCTTTTACTTGGAATATCTTTTCCATCCCTTTATCTTTAGATGACATCTATCCTTGTGATGATGCTGTGATTGTTGGATGCAGCATAAGAATGGATCATTTATTCACATCCATTTTGTGAGTCTGTGTCTTTTTATTTGCAAATTGAGACCATTGATATTCAGAGATATTAGTGATCAGTGTTTGTAGATTTTTATTGCTTGTTGGTGTTGTTGGTGGTGGTATGTGTGTGCTTCCCCCCTTTTGATTTTCTGGTCTAAGATTATTTATTCCTTGTGTTTTTGTGCCAGTAGTTAACCATTTTCACTTGGAATTTTCCTTCAAGCACAATATGTAGTGCTGAGTTTGTAGAAAGACATTGCTTAAATTTGGTGTTGTCATGGAATGTCTTATTTTCTTTATATTGTTTGTTGAATGTTTTACTGAGTAAAGTATTTAGCCTTGGAATCTGTGGTCTCTTAGAGCCTGGAAAACATCTTTCTATGACATCTGGCTTTAAAGGTCTCTATTGAGAAGTCTTGTATTATTCTAATAGGTCTACCTTTAAATGTCACTTGTTTTTTCCCTTGCAGTTTTTAATATTGTTTTGTTTTTTTGTTGTTGTTGTTCCCTAGGTTTTGTGCTTTGATTATTATGAACTGAGGGGATTGTCTTTTCTTGTCCAGTCTATTTAACATTCTGTATACTTCCATATCATGATAGGCATTTCCTACTTTTGATAAAGCAGCCTGCCTTCCTCAGGGCTTGAATGCCATTTTATAATGCAAACAATTAGATTTATTTATCCTCACTGGTGGGAGGAAAGCAGGGTGTTCCACAAGGGGCTGGTTAGTCCATGGGAATGGGGCTGAGAATGAGAAGATGCTACAAGAATTAGTTCACTGCAGAGCTTGGGATGAGACTGGAGGATTGGATATCGAAGAAAGGATTGGGAGTGAAGAGCTGAAGCTCAGTTACCTGCGTTGTTGGTCCATTTGCTTCTCTGACTTGTGGGCTCATAGATTACTGTGGTGTTATATTATTTATGATTTATTAAAGTCAGTAGGGTTCAAAATAGTAAAGTAGCTATATTAGTTAGCCATACAAGCCAGAGAGTGTTGGCACATACCTTTAATCCCAGGGCTCAAGAGACAAAGGCAGATGGATCTCTTTGAATTCATGGACACCCAGCGCTATATCAGACTGAATCAGTCTAAAAGAGTAGTAGAGTTTATGCCTTTGATCCCAGGACTTGGAAGGTGGAGACAGGAGTGATATGGCTGGGAAGACAAAGGAGTAAAAGGCAGGAGGAGACAGGAACAGAAAGCTTTTGTCTCTGTGGATTCGTAGAGACAGGGTTGCCATTTCATCTGGGTAGATGTTAAGATGTACTGGCTTGGCTGCTTTGCTTCACTGATCGTCAACTTGACTTTAATAAATCATCAAGTATGTAACAGCACAGGTTCCTAGAGAAAACCTTTTGGAGTTGGGAGCTGGGATGACAGGAAAAGGGGAATGATGGTTGGTGGATGATATCTACATAATCTATTGGAGATATGATTGCAGAGAGGAGGGTAAAGTCTCAACATGTGTTATACCACAAAGATGGCAGTGAGACTGGGGAGTTGGATTTGCAGGGGAGATGACCAGCCACATTTGGAGTAGCAGCATCTGTGGCCTGAGCAACCTGTGCAATCTCAGGTAAAGTGTGCTACAGTTGGCGACTGAAATAAAGTGTTGAGTGATGTGTCTGGCAAGGTTGGAGGGGAATATCTGTGTGATTCGCTGTAGATGAGAGGAGGAGTGAAAGGTGTCCCAGAGCTAGTCTGCAGTCAGGCTGGTGATAAAACTGGCTGATTAGATTTGGCAGAATAAAGGAAGTGGTGAAGATTTCAGTTCCCTCAAATCTTTTAATATAGGCTTTCTTCTACATATCTTTAGATTCAGATCTTGCATCTTATTCTGTAATATTGTATTTGTAGAGGCAGACTATCTGATTATATTCTTTTGTGCATTGATATTTATTCAAATGCTTTAATATAAAAGACTACATTTTCCCATTTTTGGCACCTATATCAAGTTTAGTTGACTTTACATATGTGCATTAATTTTCATCAGGTTATCCTGCTGTTTTGGTCTATGTGTTTGTTTATAAGACACTACCATATTTCTTTCATTATGATAACTTAATAATGTAATTTCATATCACGTAAAAAGGATATCTGTAATGTTGTGGTTCAGAGGATATTTTTCCAAATTTGCAGTCTGTGGTTTCATGGAATTTTAAGTTTGTTTTTCTATTCATATGAAATATCACTGGAATTTTAATCAGTATATGGTGAATCTGTAGACTACATTGCACTGTACGAGAATTTCTAGCAGAGTTAAGCTGTTTGGTTTCATAGACATGGAATATGCCATGTCTTTCTGTCATTGTAAATGTATCAGTGATTTATTGTTTGTCCAAAAGTCATTCTTTGTCTTCTCAAGTTTAATGTGTTCTTACGAATTTATCCATTTTAAAAAACTTTAAATGTCATTTTTTCAAATAATTTCATTTTTGAAGGGCACAATTTTGTGTATTCATACAATGTAAATTTTGTTGAATCTTCTACTGTGTAAGTTTAAATAAATTATGTTATTTCTGATGTATTTTTTCTTTTTTCTTTAGAAACAATCATTTTACACATCAATCCTACCATTTACTCACCCTCCGTACCTGCCATGCCACCTTCCAACCTCTCCAATCCACGCCCCACCTGCTCCCTAAGGACAAGGAGGACTTCCATGGAGGATCATAAATGTCTGCACATCATTTCGGGAGGGACTAGACCCTCCTCCATGTATCAGGACTGAAAGAGTATCCTTCCATAGGGAAAGGGCTCCAGAAGTTCATTGATGTACTAGGGATAAATACTGGTTCCACTGTTAGTCTCATAGACTGCCCAGGCCTCATAACTGGCACCCACATACAGAGGATTTGGTTCAGTCCAATGCTGGTTCCCAGCTTTATGAGAGGGGTCCTTGTGTTCTCACTAGGTTAGGTCAGCTTATTCTGTAGGTTTCTCCAGCATGGTCTTGGCTCCTTTTCACATCCCTTCTCCCTCTCTACAACAGGATTCCAGTAGTATGGCTCAGTGCTTAGCTGTGAGTGCCTGCTTCTGCTTCCATCAGTTACTGGATGAAGGCTCTGGATGGCAATTAAGGTAGCCATCAATCTCATTATAGGGGAAGGGCATCAAAGGCAGGCTCTCCATTACTGCTTAGATTCTTGGTTGGGGTAATATTTGTGGATCTCTACACATTTCCCTAGTGCCAGATTTCTCTTTATACCTACATTGGCCCCCTCTATTATGGTATCTCTTTTCTTGTTCTCCTCTATTCCTCCCCTGTCTCAGTCTTCCTCATCCCTCTTATTCTTCTTTCCACTCCTCTTTTCCTCTTCTCTTTTTGCTACCTCACTACCCTCTCCCCTACATACTCCCAATTTGTTCAGGAGTTTTTGTCTCTTTCCCCTACTTTGGGGGACCATGTATTTTTCTCTTAGGGCCCTCCTTGCTTCCTAGTTTCTCTGGTGGTATGAATTTTAGGCTCTTAGACCATTTCTATATGTCTAATATCAAAATGGTGAGTATATACAATATTTGTCTTTTTGTGACTGGGTTACCTCTCCTAGGATAGTTTCTTCCAGTTCAAACTATTTACCTGCAAATTTCATGATTTCATTGCTTTTTTTCTGCTGAGTAATACTCCAAAGTGTAAATGTACCACATTTTCTGGATCCATTCTTCAGTTGAGGGCATCTAGGTTGCTTCCAGTTTCTGGCTATTACAAATAATGATGCTATGAACATAGTTGTGATGCACATCCTTTGGGTATATGGCCAATAGTAGAATTGATGGATCTTGAGGTAGACTGATTCCCATTAACCTGAGAAACCACCATCCTGGTTTTCCAAGTGGCCTGGCAAGTTTCCATTCCCGCCAGCAATGGAGGAGAGTGTTGCCCTTTCTCTCCATCCCCTCTAGTACAGACAGACATTGGTGTGTGTTTTTTTTTAATTTTAGTCATTCTGGACCATGTAAGAAGGTATCTCAGACTTGTTTTGAGTTGTATTTTCCTGATTGCTCTGGATGTTGAACATTTTATTAATGTCTTTCAGCCATTTTCGATTTCTCTGTAGACAATTCTCTATTTTGTTCAGAATTCCACATTTTAATTGAATTGGTGTTTTGGTGACTAGCTTCTTGAGTTCTTTTTGTACTTTGGTTATGAGACCTCTATCATATGTGGGATTAGTGAAGATCTTTTTCCATTCTGTGAAATGCCCTTTTGTCTTGACTGTGTCCTTTGCCATACATAAACTTCTAGATTTTAGGAGGTCCCATTTATTAATTTTTTTATCTCAGTGTCTGTGCTACTAGATATATATTCATGAAGTGATTCCCTGTACCAATTCTTTCAAGGGTAACTCAGACTTTCTCTTCTAAGAGGATCAGTGTGGTTGCATTTATGTTGAGCTCTTTGATCCATTTGGATGAAAGTTTTTGCATAGTGATAGATATGCATCTATCTGAAATTTTCTAATGTCCTCATCCACTTATGCCAGGACCATTTGAGGAAGATGCTTTCTTTGTTCTGTATAATATTAGTTTCTTTGTTAAAAATCAGGTGTTCATAGGAGTGTGAGTGAATACACAAGGTCTTCAATTTGATTCCATTTGTCTACCTGTCTGTTTTTGTGCCAATACCAACCTGTTTTCATTACTATAGCACTATAGTAGAGCTTGAAGTCAGGGACAGTGATACCTTCAGAAGTTCCTTTATTGCACAGGGTTATTTTGGCTATCCTGAGTTTTTGTTTTTCCATATAAAATATCAAGGTCTGTGAAGAATTGTGCCAGTATCTTGTTGGGGATTTCATTGAATCTGTAGATTTCTTTTGGCAAGATTGCTATTTTTACTGTGTTGGTCTTGTCTATCTAAGAGCATGGGCGATCTTCCCACTTTGTGATATCTTCTTTAATTTCTTTTTTAAAGACTCAAAGTTCTTGCTATACAGGTCTTTCACTTGTTTGGTTAGTGTTACCGCAAAATATTATGTTGCTCATGGCTATTGTAAAGGGTGATGTTTCTCTCATTTCTTTCTCAGTACATTTATCATCTGTACATAGTAGGGCTACTGATTTTTTGAGTTAATTTGTATTCTGCCAATTTGCTATAGGTATTCATTAGATGTAGGAATTCCCTAGTAAAGATTTGAGGTTCATTTATAAAAACTATGTGTTATCTGCAAATAGTGAAAGTTTGACTTCTTCCTCTCATATTGGTATCCCCTTTACCTCCTTTTGTTATCTTATTGCTTTAGGTAGAGCATCAAGTACAATATTGAAGACATGTATAGACAGTGGACAGCCTTGTCTTGTTCCTCATTTTAGAGGAATTATATCGCGTTTCACTCCATTTTGTATGATGTTGGCTGTTGTTTTGATGTGTAGTACCTTTGTTATATATAGGTATGTTCTTGTTTTCCCTGATCTCTCCAGGATCTTTATCATGATGGGGTTTTGTATTTTGTCAATGGCTTTTTCAGCATTTAGAGAGATGATCATTTGGTTTTCCTTTTTCATTTTGTTTGTATGGTGGATTACATTAATGAATTTCTGTATGTTGAACATCCCTGAATCACTGAGATGAAGCCTACTAGGTCGATGGTTTTTCTGATATGTTCTTGAATTCAATTTGCCAATATTTTATTGAGTATTTTTGCATCAATGTTCATGAAGGATAGTGGTCTGTAGTTGTATTTCTTAGTTCTGTCTTTGTGTGGCTTGAGTACCAAGTTAATTATAGGCCCATAAGTAGAGTTTGGCAATGACCCTTCTGTGTCTATTGTGTGGAAGAGTTTGAGGAGTACTGATATTATCTCTTCTTTGAATTTCTGATAGAATTATACACTGAAACCATCTATCCCTGGGCTTTTCTTGTTTGGGGGACTGGTGATGACTGTTTCTATTTCATTTGTGTCTATTGGTCTATTTAAATTGATCCTATGTTCCTGATTCAATTTTGGTATGTGGTATCTATCCAGAAAATTGTCCATTTCTTTTAAATTTCAAATTTTGTGGAGTACAGGTTTTTAATGTATGACATGAAAATTCTCTCAGTTTCCACAATGTCCATTGTTATGTCCAGCTTTTCATTTCTGATTTTGTTGATTTGTGTGATTTCTCTCTTACTTTTAGTTAGTTTAGATAAAAATTTCTACCTGTTCATATTCTCGAAGAACGAACTATTTGTTACATTGGTTCTTTTTTTCTGATTTCTTTGTTTCTACTTTATTGATTCTAGCCCTCAATTTGATTATTTCCTGGCATCTACTCCTCCATGGTTAGTTTGCTTGTTTTTGTTCTAGAGCTTTCAGTTGTGATGTTAAATCTCTTGGGTGACTATTCTTCAGTTTCTTCATGTGGGCACTTATTGCTATGAACTTTCCTCTTAGTACTACTTTCAAAGTATTCCATAAGTTTGGGTATGTTGTGTCTTCATTCTCATGGATTTCTAGGATGTCTATTATTTCTTCTTTTATTTCTTCATTGATAAAGCAATGGTGCACATTGTTCAATTTCATGAGTTTGTAGGGTTTCTGCAATTTGTCTTGTTTTTGTATTCTAACTTTAAATCTTGGTGATCTGATAAGATACAAGGAATTATTCCTATTTTTGTATATGTTCAAATTTTCTTTGTTGCAGAGTATGTGGTCAATTTTAGAGAAGGTTCCATGTGGCACTGAGAAGAAAATATATTCTTTTGTGTTTGGATTGAATGTTCTATAGATATTTGTTAATCCCAATTGGGTCAAACTTGTGTAACTTCCTTTTTGTTGTTGTTGTTGTTGTTTCTGTCTGGTGGTCCTGTCCAGTGGTGAGAGATGGGTGTTGAAGTCTCACACTATAAATGTGTGAGGTTTAATGTGAGATTTGAGTTTTAGTAATGTTTCTTCTTTGAACATGGGTGCCTTTGTATTTGGGGCATAGATGCTCAGAATTGACTCTTCATAGTGATGGATTTTTCCTGTGATGAACACGAAATGACCTTCACCTCTTTTGATTGATTTTAGTTTGAAGTCAAATTTGTCAGATATTAGGATTGCTATGCCAGTTTGTTTCTTGGGTCCATTTCATTGGAAAATCTTTTCCCAACCATTTACTCTGAGGTAATATCTGTCTTTGAGGTTGAAGTGTGTTTCTGGTATACAGCACAAGGATGGATTCTGTCTTCGTATTCATTCTGTTAGCCTGTGTCTTTTTAATTGACCAGTTGAGACCATTGATATTGAAGGATATTAATGTCCATTGATTGTTAATTCTTGTTTGTTTTGGATTTGTTGTTGGTGTTGTTACTGTGTGTGAATTTTCCCCTTTATCTTTTGGTGTTTGATAAAGTAGGATTATCTATTGCCTATGTTTTTGTTAGTGTAGTTAACTTTGTTGCATTGCAGTTTTCCTTCTAGTACTTTCTGTATGAATGGAATTGGGGATATGTATTGTCTAAATCTGGTTTTTCATGGAATATCTCATTTTCTCCATATCTACTGATTGAAAGCTTTGCTGGTTATAGTAGTCTTGGCTAGCATCCATGGTCACTTATTGTTTGCAGAATATCTATCCAGGACCTTCTGGCTTTCAGAGTTTCCATTGAGAATTCAGGTATATTTCTCATAGTCTGCCTTACTTGTCCTTTTTCCTTTCCTGCTCCTAACATTTTTCTTTATTTTGTGATTCTAATGTTTTGATTATTATGTAGCAAGGAATTTTTTGGTGTTCCAATCTATTTGGTGTTCTGTAAGCTTCTTGCCCTTTCGTAGGTATGTCCTCTTTAAGTTGTGAAAGTTTTCTTCTGTAATTTTGTTGACTATGTTCCTGTACCCTTGAGCTATATTTCTTTGCCTTCCTCTATATCTATTATTCTTAGGTTTGGTCTTTTCACGGTGTCCCATATTTCCAACATTTATTGTTAGTAATTTGGTGGAATGAAGATTTTCTTTGGTAAATGACTGCATTTCTTCTAGTGAGTCTTCAACACCTAAGATTCTGTCTTCCATCTTTTGTATTCTATTGGTAATACTTATGTCTGTACTTCCTGATTGTTTATGCAGCTTTTATAATTCAGCATTCCCTCATTCTGTGTTTCCTTCATTGTTTCTTTTTCACCTTTCAATCCTTGAACTAATTGAATTGTTTCCTTTATTTGTTTGGTTGTTTTTTCTTGGCTTTCTTTGCATTCTTTAAAATATTTGTTTATTTTTTTCTCCATTTCCTGTATTTTCTTATTTTTTTCTATTTCTTTAAGAAATTTTCTGGTTTCCTCTTAAAGGCATCTAATATCTTCATAAAGTTGTTTATAAGGTCCTTCTTTTCTGCATCATCAGCATTGGGATGTTTGGGTCTTGCTGGTATAGAGTCCCTAGATTCTGGTGGCATCATATTGGCCTTTCTGTTGCTGAATATTTTCTTGTACTGTTGTCTTCCCATCCCAACTTCCAGTGTGTGCAGGTGGGGTCACTCCCTCTCCTCTTGTCTCCTGGTGAGTGTAGGTGGGTCAAGACTTCAAAGTGGGCAATTATGGATGTTCTTGCCTCTCCTAGTGTTCTAAACTGGAGGGTATAGGGAGGCCAAGTCTGCAATGTGGGCAATCTCCAGAGAGTCTAGGCTTCCAGGTCAGGTTTACCACAGGCTGACCAGACCCAGGAATTTCCTAGAACAAGACCAAGGCTGGGGGTGGGTTGACCTGAATGGAACTCAGACTCACCTCAAGCAGAAGACATAGTGGCACCAAGACTGTGATGCAGGCAGACTCTGGATTGTCCAGGCTGCTGAGATGAGTTTTTCCATGTATTTTATAGCTTTTTACATGTAAGACCAGAGCATACAGACACAGAAGGTCTTATATTTGTTACTTGGGAGTCATTTGTCTCCTTTGCTTACCTAAAAGCTGCTTGTATTGTCTAGTAAAAAGGTGAATAAAATTACTCAGAATGTTTACTGTGTTATGATCCTAGAAAGGGTTCAGTATCCCCATCTGCAAGTCACAGAAAGGTAAGTCTGGATTTATCATAAAGAGACTTCAGTGTACTGTTATACATTTTTTTCTATTTTTAAAGTATGGAGCATTTTATCGTGAAATAATGTAACATTTTCTAATTGGCTTTTCTATGTCTTTTGAGAAGCTCACAATAAATTAGCTTTCCTTTGGTCAGTTTGCATGAGTGTTGGTCTGCATGTTGTAGTGTGCAATGTGCCCCATGGATACATCCCATATACTCATGGTTTATGGGTCCTTTAACATGCTATTATAGTGGGATTAATAAAGTTTTGAGAATTTTTATAATTATCAAGCATTTATATTCATGTTTTCTGTTCTGACTTGAGGTATTTTTGCTTAATTTATATTTCCAGGTAATTTTGGCCCCATAAAGTATTTTTTGTTGATGGAGTAGAACCTTAATTCACTGAGTAAAACACATAAGAACATTCTGTAATTTTGGATGGAGTATATATTATTTTGAACATTACATCTTGAAATGGGAGTATATTCTGGGTCAGGGATAATTCTCTTACAAGGCTTCCTAAAGCTGTGAGATGTAAAATACATGTCTGCACAATACAAAATATTCTTGCCCCAATCAACATCCTGAAACCTTTGTAGCAGAGCTATAATGTGACTTCTTTGTTGCAGAAATATGTAATAGGACATTGTCTGCCCATTTCCCACCTGCAAAACATGCTGTAACCCATACCTCCTGCATAGAAAATCCTTAAATAATGCTCCATAAATATTTTTCTGAGGCCATAACAGCACCCCGCTCAGAACGTTTTGAAACAGTCCCTTATTGCCTGCCATTGCTTTTGGGGGTAATTCTAACACATTCATCGTGATATAACAATATAGTGTTATTCATTTTTCTTTAAATGTTTCATAGAGTCATCCTTAAAAGTCCACTGTTGCTGGGCTTTTACTTACTGAGAAATTTTCTGAGTCTAATTCTGTCTTGTTTCTTATTATCCTGTTCAGATTTTATGTTTAATCATGGTGTAGTCTTTGCAGGAGTTGTTTCTTGGTTTGTCTATTTCTTGTGGGTTATCCAATTTTCTGGTACATTATTCCTGCAAGAAGTCTCATATGATCCTTTGCATTTCTGTGGAATAAGATCTAAGGCATCTTTCATTTCTGATTTTATTTATTTGAATCTTCTTATGTATTATTATTACTCTACATAAGAGCTTGCCAATTTTGTTTATTTTTTTCAAAAGTAATCATTTCCTTGTTGCTCATTCCTATTGCTTTTCTCATCTCTATTTCAGTTGTTTATGGCCTTATCATGCTATTTCCTTCATTTTTTATACCTTTAGGGTTAGCGCATCCTTTTCCTAACACCTTAAGTTGCAAAATTAGGGTGTTAATTTCTGATCTTTGAATCTTCTTAATTTAGTTATTTGTTATGAAAATTTGCCCCTTAGAAATGCTTTGTTGTATCTAACAAGTTTTAGTTAATAAGTTGTGTTTCCAATTTTATTTGTCCCAGATACATGTATTTTTAAATTTTTATTACTTTTTATACCCAATACTTGAACAGGAATGTGTTAATCACTTTTCTTATTCCCTAATACATTATTTTGTTTAATTCTATCCCCATAACCTTTATAAGCACTGCTTCTTCTATTTCATTTCTTTTGTATTTATTCATCTCTTATATATTTAATCCTGATTGAAGTTTCCCCTCCTTTTTATCCTCCCAGCCCCACCCTAAACACCTCTCCTCTCCTACATCCAGTCCTTCTATATTTCCTTTCAGAAAAGAACAGGCCTTCTATGGATGTCAGCCAATTAAGGACACCACAGTATCAACTAACCAGTGTTCATATGGGCTCACAGGGACTCAAAATACAACCAGGGAGATTATTTACATCTCAGATAAGTCTTCTTCATATATGCTATTGTTGTGTAAGGTGGTGTTTGTGGGATCCCTAGCAGTGGGAGCATGGGGGTAATTTCATTCTTTTGCCTTCTTTTTGGACTCCTTTCCCTTCTTATTAAATTTTCAGTCTCTGAAGAATTTCAAAATATTCTTCTGTGTAATTATTTTTTCTTGATCATGTTTACTATTTATGCTTGACTACTGTATTCCAAAATTCTATTAATTACCTTCTTCATTTCGAGGATTATTATTTGTTCATTCATCCTGATTTGTTTTCTCAGTATTTTGTATTTTAATCATCTATTGTTTTCTTTATCTAGTTTGGGGACCATTTATTAAAACTGGTATTCTGGTATTTCTTTGACGTGGCATTTTTCTTGTTTCTTTTTGCCTTGCCATGATGTCTAATTATAGATTGTCTTCAAACAGAATATATCTTTTCCTGTGTATACAAGTAACATCACTTTTGGATGAGGTATGGTAGCTGTTTTGGGAATCACAACAGTATAATCTCCATAAAGCTCACTGTCATTCCTTGTGAAATCAAGACTGTGTTTATATATGATATCGGTAGTAGCACATAGGACTGTTGGGTTGTGCTTCAGAGATAATCATTCATTAAAGGAATTTTGCATGATATGGAAAGATCTCTACACATCAGCTATAGTATAAGCAGGTCAAAGGACAATGGCTTCCCTATTACAATTGGAGTTCTGAGATCAAGCCTTAGCAATACTCTGGCAGATGAATCCTGAAGCATGGAGCCATTGAATGTGAAATGAGAATGAATTTACTGACCTCAGAGGTCATCTATATCACATTGGGACATATTTTAGTATGCAGCCTGAGGAGAAATGCCTGAAACTGTGTTTTGGATCCTGAGGGAAGGGTGGGGAGGGTTATTGTCTCTGATAAATTGATGTGTCACAGCAGGTAAGGTTAGGAGTTCTGGCCTGAAGTTATAGGTCCTATAGATTCAGGCACTAAATGAGGGACACAGCATCTCAGGATCTAGGAAATTCTCTTTATTAGATTTGCTCTGGGACACATGGGTTAATAGCAAGTCAGAACTATAAGTCAGTACCCTGTGTGTTACTAGAAGACAGCAGAGGATGCTAGCAACAGCATGGCCCCTGGCATTATCCAGAGAGACACTGTTTAATTCAGGGCATATCAAAGAAGAAACTTGGTTTCTGGTATGAAGGTACAATGTAACAACTGTAACCCTGAATAACAGGAGACCAAGTGTTGCCTATCCACTGTGGACAAGTGCAAGTATGAACTCCAGCAGATATCTCTAATGGGCTCATCATTAGCAACCAATATAGATGTTCCCAATGTTCTGGGCATTGTAAGTTGGAATGAAAAACACGTTTCTATTTTCTTCATCATCTTTTATCCTTGAGAAGTCATCCCTCTGAGTAGATTCTTTCTGGCTTTGAGCTGTTTTTCAAATGAGGAATAGTGTGCCTCAGCCAGTGTTCTTGCTCTTTCCCTCTATGTAATGACAGATCCTATTAATCACTCACTTTCTACTACTGCTTTACTGTACCTGGGTGGCTATATTGCCATTGATATTTAGTTGTATCTTCACTTTGTTGTTTTAGGTGGCAGGATATAAATATGGGACTCTCTAGTCTGCTGGTTTGTTGACATATCTCCTTTAGGATTGAAATATTTGGTAATCATATTTTGTCATTGCAAATGGCACCTACAGAAATATGATTCTTCTTATAGCTTTTTCCATGATGTTATTGCTAATGGAAAGAAATAATTTTATACATAAAAAACATTTCCTTTCTAAGCTCCTGGTCCAGAGTTTAGTGTTATTTTCCCACACAGACATGTTTCATCTATTAAATGTACCATCTATTGAACGAACATGTCCTTTCATCTTTGCTTTGTACTTACATCTCAACAAAATTCTGATGTGCCACTTATAAATACTTCAAGTTCTTAAATCTTTATCTTCTTTTTAGGAGTCTTTAAATCATATCCCACCCACTAGTCTAGGTGTCCACTGGTGTTTAAACACATCACTTTTTATTACTGTAATTTTGTCTTCATGACTGATAGGAACAGTTGTACTTCTTTGCTTATCTTTTCAAAATTCGATTTAGGTCTTTGGAAATTTTATCTTTCTGTGTACATTTTAAGAATATTTGTCAAAACCTTCAAAATTTGCCAAAAGAAATGTTATATTCTCACATGTTTCAGAAATTAAGATAATTTTGTAAATGTCACCCAGTAAGTATTTAGCACTCAAACTTGGATAAGACATTGAGGGATCATGTTATGGGACAAACTTTGTGCAAAATAATTTGCAGAGGCTTTGGAAATAGCTTAGCAATAAGATCACTTATTGCACAAGCATGAGGACATAAGTGCAGATTATCAGCCCCTATGTGAAAAACTTGGCATAGACACAAACATCAAACTGGAGGATTGCTAGTAATTGTTGGTTACCAAACAAGCTCCTTATTCAGCAAGAAAACCCATTTTATGGAACTTGTTGGATAATGAGAAAGCATGATACTTGATGTCTTATATCATCTAATGTAGATATGAGCACCTGTACATGCATGTGAACACATATAACACATATATACACACTCTACAAACATATAGTGAGAAATAACTGTCTGCAGTAATCGCCAACTCTGATTTCAGTGATGCATTTTTCTTCTCTAACTCATCTTGCTGATGACTCACTCTTACTCTCTGTTATCACTTCATAGAATTCTATGTACCTACATACAAATCACTTCTCTCATCTCTTGGGAGATTAGATAAAGACATTATATTTGCTATAGAAATGTATGCTTTGCTTAGATAATTTTGAAATACATGTTTCTATTTGTCATAAACCTTCCATAAAGTAATTAAAGTTCTTTCCACTATGTGGTTGACTAGTTTTAAAACTTTAGAGTTGTCTGTATGGGATATTTAGTCCATACCTTTGCATTTATCCTTCCATATTCTATAGACAACACTGGAATTACATGTCCCTACCTAGAAGTAAGGAGGACCTAGAAGCAGACCCCTCTGTGTAGCACAATTCCAAATTTATAAAATAAGAATCATGTATTTTGGTGAATGGCTAGACATTCTACTTCAACACTGAAAGTACAAAATCTGAGAAAGAATAGTGAAAGAAAGGTAAAATCACCCATTCATTTGATGTCAGCCACTCTTTTTATCTAAACTTCTTTCAACTTACTCTGTATTGTTATTCATAGCTTTAAAATTCCTACAGTAATTATAGGTTTATGGCCTGTTCAATTCACTTTGTATTTTTTGTGACCCTTTCCTCATTTCATTTATATTTCTCTTGAGATTCTTGGAATGCAGAATTAGAAGATGCTGATCATGTACAAAGGAGACAATCTTCAACTCAGATGTGACTTGCAGTCTCCAAAGAAGACAAACCTTGACATAATTAAAACTAGTGTTCTAGTACATAAACTCATGATGACTCAGATGAACTGCTTTGTGGTCGCCAAAGAATGTATCCTATCCTCAGTCATATAATTGACTTTATATTTTGACTTTTGCGAGTCTACTGAAAACATTTACCTTTGACATTTAATGTTATAGAAATAAAATAATTCAAATTTAATAAAGTTGTCATTTGTTATTTCCACAGTGACTCTACAGAGAATAGTAAGGAAAAATGGGAAGCTAGAGTAGTATTCTCACTTATATACAGTGGTGTCTCCCTGAAGTCAAATACTCAGGCACTCATGGGATTTATGGGAAGTCAGGGGATTTATCATATATGCAACCAAACTGAGATAAAGCAAAGTCTACATATAACTAGCAATGTTCCTATTCCTAAGGATGAATACACTATTCTTCTTGCAGAAAGAATTCTTTATTTAGACATTAATATTTTTCTCATTGGATTGCATATCAAACTCAAGCAGAGCTAACACAACTCTAGGGGCTTCATGATAGCTATCCTATTTACACTAAAGTTATTATGCTAGCAAACATTCAAAATCATACTGTGAGCCCATGGCCCTGAAGAAACATTCCACCATTGTTCTAACACAATACATAAAGAATCTTGAGAATTCCAAGGTAAAAATTGTAGCATCCATTAGTGACACAATTGATGCAAAAATATTATCAGGATTCTTCCTGAGTGAGGCTGAACTTACTTTATAAAGCTTTAGAGTACATATTATCCATAGTTACTAGAGCAGATGATTAAGAATTTGTTCTGTAGTCATATGAACTCTATTGAACTATTTACTAAGCTTGGCAGAATACTGCATATCTTCTAAAGTGATCCAATCAACAGGGCACAAGGTTATGGTTAAGGGCAAGTATTAAAGGATTGCAGAAACATGAAGGTTGATGTGGTAGTTTGAATGTACTTGGCCCCTATAATATCAAAGGGAGTGGCAATATTCAGAAGTATAGTTTTGGTGGATTGGTTATGGCCTCATTAGAGGAAGCATGTCACTGTGGCAGCAGGCTTTGAAGTTTTTTATGCTCACGATACTGCCCAATGAGTCAGCTGACTTCCTGTTGCCTGAAATATATAGCACACTCAGCTCCTGCATTACCTTGGCCTGCATGATGCCATGCTCCCCTCCATGATCATAATGGACTGAACCTCTGAAACTCAGAGTCATCCTAAATTAAATGTTTTATTTATATGAGTTGCCATCGTCATGGTGTCTCTTCAAAGCAATAGAACCCCAACTAAGACAGAATTTGGAACCAGGGACTGGAGTATTACTATGATAGGCCTTACCATGCTTTTTTTTTTTGTAGGGATATGAACTTTGGTACTTTGGGTTAGGAAAGCAATGGCATGGTCTAAGCACAACATAATGGGGCATACTAGTAGCAACATGGAAGACAGTGGTGCTAAAAGTTATTTTAACTGACCTGGGCCCACTCAAAAGTTTTCAGAGAAGAATTTTAGTATGTTGTCAATATATCATTCTTTTGAAATTTTGGTGAAGAAAGTAGCTTTATTTTGCACTTATCCAAAGAATCTGCCTGAGGATAAAGTGAAGAGTATTGGATTAATTTTATTGGCAGAAGAAATCTCAACACAGCCTAGGAAAAACTGTGTCCTGTGGTTATTAGTGGTAACTCTAATGAAGATTTATAATTAAAAGTAGCAAGCTGACCATGATAAATCACAAAAAGTACATTTTGAGGAGAAAAAGAGAACCATAAATTTAAAAGGAGTTAAATCTTCTGTTCAGGGGGATAAACCTAATAAGAAATGGAATAAAGGGAGTGGTGACCTCATGTGATGATGGTTTATGACTTTAATCCTAACAATCTGGAGGCAGAAGCAGGCAGATCTCTGTGAGTTCAAGGCCAACCTGATCTACAGGGCAAGTTTCAGGACAGCCAAGCTTAGACAGTGAAAGACAAAATGCTGATGATGGTATAATTAATAATGAATCCATGTTCCAGCCCCAGAAAGCAACAGAACCCAGAATCTTTGGTCAAGTGGTTCTGAATTTAGAGTTAAGGATAGAAGAAAATAGTTAAGATCCTATGGTTCTAGTTAGATAGGGCTAAAGAATCAGCTGTGATTAACAAGATACCACAACTACTAAAGCAAAATTTTGCTTTGCTGAGATATTTGATGCTATTTGGCTAGAGCTAAGAAAGTAGCTGTGATTAAGATGAGACCAGCATCACTGCGGTGAAATTTTCTAGGAGTGTTACCTGAGATCACAGAGAAGCTGTATTAAGAGGCAGCCAACGTTGTACCTCAAGCTGGTAGCCAGACTTGGTATTGAGTAAGCATCAATCAGGTGGTACTGCTTTGAAGGCAGGAAGGGGTTATGGAGAGCAGCTGATGTTTTTGCACTGTGAGAGTACAGGAAAAGCCATTGGAGAAGGTGCAGCCTCAGTAGCATTTGAAGGCCCAGGACTGAAGCGGTCATCCAAAGAAGTTGAGGCTTGACACCAGGAAAACAGCCTATGAGATGTTATTGATGAATGTGTAGCACAGTTGGAGCAGAAGACCCCAGTTCTTTGAAGATACCAGCACTATGGGATGACCCCCCCAAGAACAGAAGTAGCAGTGGAGTGGAACCACTGGAGCCTAGAAGATGAGCTGTGTGAACTTCAGAGAGCAGAGCTGGAAAAGTAACCCAAGCCCTTTGGAGGAGTAATGAAGATCAGGAGTGGATCCCAGATATTGGATGGTTGGAATTTTGCAGTTACCCAAGTTGTTAGAGATGCTGGAATCCTCAGATACTTGCCAAGGAAAGCTGCTAAAACTGAGTGGAACCTGCCCAGGAGAAAGCACTGTATTGCTGAACTGATTGGTTTTCAACCTTGCCTTGGTCCAGTATTCACCAACTCTGCTCCATTCCTTATGTTTTGGAATGGCAATTACATCCAATGCCTTGGTATGTCGGAAGTATATAATCTGAGTTTTTATTTTGATTTTATAGGAGATGATAGTTAAGAGATTACATGAATCTCAGAAGAGACTTTGAACTTTGGACTTTTAAACATTAATGAGAGTATGATAGACTATATGTAATTTGTAATTGGACTAAATTAATTTTGTGTGATGATATTGTTAAAAGTATAATGGGACCAGGGATTTTTGGAATGTGGTAATTTGAATGTATTTGGCCCCCATAATCTCAAAAGGAGTTCCACTATTATGAAGTATGGCTTTGCTGGAGTGGATATGGCCTTGTTAGAGGAAATGTGTCACATTAGGGGTGGGCTTTGAAATTTCTTATACTAAGGATACTTCCCAGTGAGTCAGTTGAATTGTTGTTTCGGGCAAGATAAAGCACTCTCTGCTGCTGCCCCACATTTTCCTGCATGCTGTCCATCTCCCGTTAATGATCAATGGGCTGAATCTCTGACACTGTAAGCAAGTTACCCTCAATTAAATGGTTTCCTGATAAGAGTTGCCATGATCAGGGTATCTATTCACATCAACCGAATTCTAGATTATCTGGGGTTATTAACCAACTTTCCGGGTACTAGTTTGAGTTCTACAATGTTGTTTTTTGTGGTGGTGGTGGTAGTATTATTTTGGTTTGTTTGTTTGTTTTTTTGGATTATCCAATAAATAAACCAAGTTGAACACAGTTCTTAAGAGATCAAGATTTCCCTACCTCCACATTGGTTGCTTCTGCTTTGGTTGTGTCATGCACTGAAATTATTTCAAGAGCTTGTATAAGATTTTTCCTGAGAAAATGTGAATAAACCCCTACTTATTTAGTGAGAGGACAAAGAGAAGCCCCAAGTAAAGGCAACATGGACAGCTCAAAAGCATCAGGATCACTGAAAATTCACTTTACTCTGGATGATATCTTATGAAAATTGCATCTCTTGAAATGTCTGCATGACTTGGAAAGAAGGAGGTAGGGCATACTGTCCCCTAACTCAGTCAGTGTTTCTGTTTCTGTAATCGTGTGGAGGAGCCTTTTCAATCATGTCTGTTTTGAGAGATTCCTGAGACTTGTGAGTTGTTTGCTTCCTGGGTTTTATCAATTTCCCTTCTCATTCCAGGAGGGAAGGTTTCAATTTGGATAAAATTGCTACAAAACAAAGGCTTAAATTTGAAACAAGTTGTGATAAACCCTCCTTTAAAGTTCCCTGAAGGACACCCAGTGTCATAAAACCAACTTGTTATAAAAAATTTACATGGTTCATAATCTAGACCCTATACACATCTCTAATCTTAATTATCGCCTTGTCTTCTTCCATAAATAGCACTTTGGTCAGGCAATAGGAATTATCAGGCAGTCTCAAATTCATTCATGTCATTCTAATTTTGAACATTTTTATTTCTATGGAGAATACTTTTCATTTCTATGCCCAGTTGGTTATAACTCTTAGGCTAAATCAAGCACAACAATGCTTTTACTTCAATTGTGTTTCATGAATATTTATTTTTGATCATTTTCACCATTCCTAGTTTCCTGTCTTTTATCACAATTTTATTTTGTTTTCATTGGTGTTTTGCCTCCGTGTATGCCTGTGTGAGGGTGTTAGATCTTAGAGTTACAGACAGCTCTGAGCTTCCATGTGCCTTCTGTGAATTGAATCCAGGTTCTCTGCAAGAGCAGTCAGTGCCCTTAATTACTGAGCTATCTGTCCAGCTCCCCCTCCCAGTCTCCATTCTTTATCTTGTCATTTTTTTGCTATGACACTCCTCAATACCCCTCCTATTCTCAGTTCCTCTTCCTGTGTGCCATACTGTGTTTTGAGTTCCTTGCTTGATTCATGCGATATTATCTATTGGACTATGGAGATATTATCAATAGATATACCACTGAAAAATATGACAACCCTGCTCTCCAACAACCACTGGCTGTGAATATTATCTCTGTGAAGGCTGGACTTCATGGGATCCTCTTCCATCCATGATGAAATGTTGAAGGATCCAGTCTTGCCCTGGTCTTGTGCATGTGCAGGTAATCAAAGCTCCACTGAGTTCATGCTTTAAGACATATGCTATGTCCAAAAGACATTTGTTTGCTACAAATGGTATGAAAAGAACCATGACAAGAATATTTTTCAAGTGTGAACAATCAAGTAAATTCAAATCCTATTGTCCTTCACACCGAACTCAGTTGACACATCTATTCGTGTATGTTAGTTTATGTAGTACCTATGGTTTTGGTGTAAAAGGAAAAGTTTAAAAAATTTGATAGAGCCACAAGTTCTCTAAAGCCTAAATCTTGTATTTTTTTTTTTTACCTTTTTAAAGAAATCGTTTTCAAAGGACATGGATCCCTTACTCTATAAAGAGCTAGGCTAAATTTCTACAACATATATTTTGTTATGCTACAAGGTTTGATTCCTACTCACGGTGAGCCAGGTTTAAGTTGAAGCTCTTAAGAAAAATAGACAAAGGAAAGCTACACTTGTTTTAAAGTATATAAAAGGTGGACTGACTGAACTTTGTTATTACATAGAGTTAAAATTTTGTAGACCAATGTGACTGGAGATGTTCTTCTGTATGCTGTGAATATGTTTCTCTTATTGGTTGATAAATGAAGATGGTTAGGCCAATGGGCAGGCAGCATGTAGCCAGTCAAAAAGTATAGGCAGGGATACCAGACTAGGATAATCCTGGGAAGAGAAATGCAAAGAGTGAGTCACCAAGGAGAGGACATGAAGCTAAAGAGGAAGAAAGAGCCTGGCAGATCATCAATAAGCCAAGATACACAGGTTAATAGAAGTGGGTTAATGATTAAGATGGTGCTAGCCAATAAGAAGGCTGTGTCATTGACCAAACAGTTTATAGAGGCCTCTGTGTATTTATTTTGAACTAAACAACTTCACTTTGGGACTAGGTCAGACAGAAACTTCAATCCAAAACAAAGCCAAATTATGCTTATCTATAAGTCTGTATGTAAGCTACCCAAAATCCTGCAGTATCAAATTTTTAACAATGTATTCCCAGCAAACTGCTCACTTGCAGCAATGACAAGACTTAGAATGCTATCAGACAACCTGAAACCTTTTGATGTTTTGTTAGCTGTAACATGTGTGTCTGTGATTCCCCACTGCTTCATTTGCAAATGCTTTGATTTATTACTTTGTTCTATTACTAATAAAATGTCATATAACCACTTCTACTGTGAAGCATTTCTTTTAGCAACACTGAATCTGTGTTGCTAGGCCAAACTCACTTATATATGACTCAAGATGAATGTGTCTCTTTTCCCTTTTGAATTGAGAGATGTATTTTTCCTTTATCAACATATACATTTCTTTATCTTTTCCTCAACCCCTACAACATCACACTCTTGGAAGCCAGGATTCTGTTTTATTTACATTATTTCCTGACCAAAAAATGCATAGTGCTACATGCATAGTCATCCTTAGGTACTGTTTGATTTGTCCATTTAGGAGCTCTGCTCCCTGGCAATGTGCTTTCGTTGTAGAAATCATTATTAAAACCATGAACCTTGTGCAAATTAAATTGCTTAAATTTGAAGCAGGGTTTAGAATCAAAACCTTGTGCAAATTTAGACTTTCTTTTCTTTTGTATTCTATCTCCTCTAACCTTCCAAATCTTCTCTACCAGGCACATGTATTAATAGTAACTCCATCATGGATTTACTGGTGAGAATCCCAATATACACAATGTGCTAAGCACAGTGTGAACACCTAGTCCATTTTCAGTTCCTATTAGCTTCTGTGATGATCTTTGCATAGTTCTGAAAGCTTAGATGAAAACTTGGGGTCTCCTGAGACACATCAGAAACCAAATAATATCCCCAGCATACAAACAACTATGGTCTTGTTTATTTTTTCAGCTATTTGAATGTACTCATTTGTTGTTAAATAAATTGGTACATTTGTAGAGGCAACGGGGGAGATGGGCTTGAAAATAAATAGCGTATTTATTTTGTCTAAAAATTCCTTTCAATCTTGCTTGCTTCTATCTTCTTCCTTCTGGCTATCTCTATCTCTTTCTCTGTCTCTCTTTCCTTCCATCCCCATATCATTTTCTGTCTCTGTATCCTTTCCTGTCTGTCTGTCTGTCTGTATGTTTGTCTGTCTGTCTGTCTCTCTCTCTCTCTCTCTCTCTCTCTCTCTCTGTCTCTCTCTCTGTCCTGTCCATCTTTGTTACTGTACTTTTAACAAATCTGATGGCTTTGTTTCATTTTTTCAGTTAATTTGACTGGGCTATACTTCTGTATTGCCTCATTCCCTTCATTAAGTATGTTTTCCTCTTTACTCTGTCTTGTTTTCTCTTATGCAGTTCTCCTCTTTATTTTTTTTAAAATCTCATCTCCCCTATCCTATCAATTTGTCATTCATTTTTTACTCCTTCTATTTCCTGATGATATCTGCTTCATTTTTTATTTGAATTAGAAACAAGATTGTTTTAAATGTCCCTCCCCTCCTCCCCTACCACCCCCCAACTAAAACCCTACCTATCACATATCCTCCCTGCTCCCCAGGAGGGTGAGCCCTTCCATAGGGGGCCATCAAAGTCTATCATATACTTTGGGATAGGGCCTAGGCCCACCCCCATGTGTCCTGTCTCAGGGAGTATTCCTGTATGTGGATTGGGCTCCCAAAGTCCTCACCTATGCTAGGGATAAGTACTGAAATACTACAGGAGTTCCCGTAGATTTCCCGAGGTCTCCTCACTGAAATCCATGTTCCCAGGGTCTGGATCAGTTCCATGCTGGTATCCCATCTATTAGTCTGGGGAACAAGAGCTCCCCGTTGTTCAGGTCAATTGTTTCTGTGGCTTTCACCATCCTGGTATGGACCTCTTTGTTCATCACTCCTTCTTCTCTGCAACTGGATTCCAGTTCAGTTCAGTGATTAGTTGCATCTGCTTCAATTTTAACTTTACTTCCTATTTGCTTCCTTCCTTTGTACCATTGTCTGACTACATTCTCTTTTCTTACTTTTCCTTTCTTTATCTCTCTTTCTCCTGATACAATCTACAGTGGTTCCTTCCCCAAGTCAGAGCTTGCCTTGGCCCCTAGATGACCAATAGTTAAAAAAAATATCAATTAGTGACCCAATAAAGGAAAAGGCTACACTGTCTAAAAGAGTCTGCCACTTGGGGAGTATCCTGATCCAGGAACTAGGAGTGAAGAGACTAATAGAAGAGGCAAGATCATCCAGAGTTGTGGACATTGAATTCCTGGCCCCCCCACACCACTGGGTCACAAGAGGAGACAGAGAGACCCCACCTGCACCCACTAAAAGAAGATATGGGAAGAAGACAGAATAAGATTTCAGTCAACAACAGAAAGACCAATATGACACCACCAGAATCTAGGGACTCCACTCCAGCAAGATCTGAAAAGCCCAACACAGAGCATGAAGATGAGATGGACTTCAAAAATTATCTCTGCAAGATGATAGAGAACTTCA